>NC_056554.1:26296127-26316127 GCF_910596095.1 Thunnus maccoyii
TAGGAACTTTTTTGGGCTGCATGAAGGTGACAACACAATAACGTTTGAGTGCTTTAAAACACTCAGTAAGTCGTCTTACAGCGAGGCTTTTAGTTTGTACAGGTTTCCTGGAGAGCTGAGAAAGACTGTCTGCCAGAAGTGTTGGTGAACTTTGACCCCTGAGAGGAGAACATTAAGTTTCCCATCATCAGGAGGAACCGCGTTCATGCTGTAAAAACATCAAATCTGGTTCATTCTCCAACATGAATCCAGTTTTATTAAAAGTAAACATGAGACTGTGTGTGTGTGTGTGTGTGTCTGTCGTAGGCTACTTTCAGGGACAGATCTCAGACTAAAGACCAGTTATCTGGAGACAAGCCGTGTCCCCTAACTGGTAAAAAGCTGAGTTTTGGGTCAGTGGTTAGTGTTGGGGGAAGTCTCCAGGAAAACAATGTAAGTCTATGTAAAGTCCCCAAAAGTGACCTAGGGCAACATGTGTGTGTGTGTGTGTGTGTGTAGCTACTGTAACAGCAGTAGTCTCTGGTGATGACATTAGTGAGATGTAACTGGATAGCTGTTACCGCGGAAACAATGGTGCAAGGTTTTCACCACCGCCTGGATAACACACACACACACACGCTCTGCATGTATGTGCGTGTTGTATGAAGTGTGGACATGTTGGTATGTGCTAATGAGCCTTAAAGGAACAGTACACACCTCTGCGGTATTAAAGACAGAGAGTTGAGCTCTGCTGTGATTGGCTCTGACAGGTGGCGTTCCTCAGGGTTCTGTACTCGGTCCTCTGTGTTCTTTATTTAAAGAACCTTTACGGCTGTGTGTTCCCTCGCCGGCCGGGTCGTCTCATATTAACGATCATCAGTCTAACGCAGCCTCCTCGTGTACCTGTCCAGGTGAGTTCGGTGAGGTGTGCCGGGGGCGGCTACGGATCCCGGGCCGGAAGGAGAACTACGTGGCCATCAAGACGCTGAAGGGCGGCTACACGGACAAGCAGAGGCGGGACTTCCTGTCGGAGGCGTCCATCATGGGTCAGTTCCAGCACCCGAACATCATCCACCTGGAGGGCGTCATCACCACTTCCTGTCCCGTCATGATCATCACCGAGTTCATGGAGAACGGAGCGCTCGACAGCTTCCTGAGGGTGAGACAGGCAGCTCCATCCTTACCTGTCTGTCTCTACCTGTCTGTCTCTACCTGTCTCACTCTACCTGCCTGTATCTACCTGTCTCTCTCTACCTTTCTCTCTCCACCTGTCTCACTCTACCTGCCTGTATCTACCTGTCTCACTCCACCTGTCTCTATCCACCTGTCTCACTCTACCTGTCTCTCTCTACCTGTCTGTCTCTACCTGTCTCTCTCTACCTGTCTCACTCTACCTGTCTCTCTCTACCTGTCTGTCTCTACCTGTCTCTCTCTACCTGTCTCACTCTACCTGTCTCTCTCTACCTGTCTGTCTCTACCTGTCTCTCTACCTGTCTCACTCCACCTGTCTCTATCCACCTGTCTCACTCTACCTGTCTCTCTCCACCTGTCTGTCTCCACCTGTCTCACTCTACCTGTCTCTCTCTACCTGTCTGTCTCTACCTGTCTCTCTCTACCTGTCTGTCTCTACCTGTCTCTCTCTACCTGTCTCACTCCACCTGTCTCTATCCACCTGTCTCACTCTACCTGTCTCTCTCTACCTGTCTGTCTCTACCTGTCTCTCTCTACCTGTCTGTCTCTACCTGTCTCTCTCTACCTGTCTCACTCCACCTGTCTCTATCCACCTGTCTCACTCTACCTGTCTCTCTCCACCTGTCTGTCTCTACCTGTCTCACTCTACCTGTCTCACTTTACCTGTCTCTCTCCACCTGTCTGTCTCTACCTGTCTCTCTCTACCTGTCTCACTCTACCTGTCTCTCTCTACCTGTCTCTATCCACCTGTCTCACTCTACCTGTCTCTCTCCACCTGTCTGTCTCTACCTGTCTCACTCTACCTGTCTCACTTTACCTGTCTCTCTCCACCTGTCTGTCTCTACCTGTCTCTCTCTACCTGTCTCTCTCTACCTGTCTGTCTCTACCTGTCTCTCTCTACCTGTCTCACTCTACCTGTCTCACTCTACCTGTCTCTCTCCACCTGTCTGTCTCTACCTGTCTCTCTCTACTCGTCTCTCTCCACCCGTTTCTCTCTACCTGTCTCTCTCCACCTGTCTCACTCCACCTGTCTCTATCCACCTGTCTCACTCTACCTGTCTCTCTCTACCTGTCTGTCTCTACCTGTCTCTCTCTACCTGTCTGTCTCTACCTGTCTCTCTCTACCTGTCTCACTCTACCTGTCTCTCTCTACCTGTCTGTCTCTACCTGTCTCTCTCTACCTGTCTCACTCCACCTGTCTCTATCCACCTGTCTCACTCTACCTGTCTCTCTCCACCTGTCTGTCTCTACCTGTCTCTCTCTACCTGTCTGTCTCTACCTGTCTCTCTCTACCTGTCTGTCTCTACCTGTCTCTCTCTACCTGTCTCACTCCACCTGTCTCTATCCACCTGTCTCACTCTACCTGTCTCTCTCCACCTGTCTGTCTCTACCTGTCTCTCTCTACCTGTCTCACTCTACCTGTCTCACTCTACCTGTCTGTCTCTACCTGTCTCTCTCTACCTGTCTCACTCTACCTGTCTCTCTCTACCTGTCTCTCTCCACCTGTCTGTCTCTACCTGTCTCTCTCTACCTGTCTCACTCTACCTGTCTCACTCCAGCTGTCTCACTCCAGCTGTCTCACTCCACCTGTCTCTCTCCACCTGTCTCACTCTACCTGTCTCACTCTACCTGTCTGTCTGCAGATGAATGACGGACAGTTCACCACCATCCAGCTGGTGGGGATGCTGCGTGGCATCGCGGCGGGGATGAAGTATCTGTCCGACATGAGCTTCGTCCACCGAGACCTGGCAGCTCGCAACATCCTGGTCAACTCCAACCTGGTCTGTAAGGTGAGACGGTCTGCACACCTGTCTGTCTGCCTGCACACCTGTCTGTCTGCCTGCACACCTGTCTGTCTTACGTCAGTTTGAAGGATCCTGGTAATAAACTGTTGTGTTTTTCGTGTTCAGGTGTCAGACTTTGGTCTCAGCAGGGTCCTGACTGAAAACTCGTCTGACCCGACGTACACCAGCTCTCTGGTAAGACCTGATTCATCATGATGACAGCCCTGCAAGTGCTGCATTTGGTTTATATTTGATGTTTTCTGACGTGTGGAGTTCCTCAGGGCTCTGCTCTCGGTCCTCTTCTGTTCTGTCTTTATCTGACTGTGTGTTTCTGTCAGGGAGGGAAGATTCCTATTCGCTGGACGGCTCCTGAAGCCATCGCCTACAGGTGAGGATCAGCGCCGCAGCTTGTCGTAGACGATCAGCCGTATTAAACTCACTATGAGTGAATTAACATCGTTATGTAATTGACTGATTGCAGGAAGTTCACGTCGGCCAGCGATGGGTGGAGTTACGGCATCGTCATGTGGGAAGTGATGTCATACGGAGAGCGACCGTACTGGGACATGAGCAACCAGGACGTAAGAAAACAAACACGTTAAAACCTCCGAAAGAAAAAAACTAAAACACAAAACAAAACGACTTCAAATAATAGAAACAGTTTCATATTAATAACTCTCACCCGTCTCTCTCTCACCCGTCTCTCTCACTCGTCTCTCTCTCACCCGTCTCTCTCTCACCCGTCTCTCTCTCACCCGTCTCTCTCACTCGTCTCTCTCTCACCTGTCTCTCTCACTCGTCTCTCTCTCACCCGTCTCTCTCTCACCCGTCTCTCTCTCACCTGTCTCTCTCACCCGTCTCTCTCACCCGTCTCTCTCTCACCCGTCTCTCTCTCACCCGTCTCTCTCTCACCCGTCTCTCTCACCCGTCTCTCTCACCCGTCTCTCTCACCCGTCTCTCTCTCACCCGTCTCTCTCTCACCCGTCTCTCTCACTCGTCTCTCTCTCACCCGTCTCTCTCTCACCCGTCTCTCTCTCACCCGTCTCTCTCACTCGTCTCTCTCTCACCCGTCTCTCTCTCACCCGTCTCTCTCTCACCTGTCTCTCTCTCACCCGTCTCTCTCTCACCCGTCTCTCTCTCACCCGTCTCTCTCACCCGTCTCTCTCTCACCTGTCTCTCTCTCACCCGTCTCTCTCACCCGTCTCTCTCTCACTCGTCTCTCTCTCACCCGTCTCTCTCATCCGTCTCTCTCTCACCTGTCTCTCTCTCACCTGTCTCTCTCTCACCCGTCTCTCTCTCACCCGTCTCTCTCTCACCCGTCTCTCTCACCCGTCTCTCTCACCCGTCTCTCTCTCACCTGTCTCTCTCTCACCCGTCTCTCTCACCCGTCTCTCTCTCACCTGTCTCTCTCTCACCCGTCTCTCTCTCACCCGTCTCTCTCTCACCCGTCTCTCTCTCACCTGTCTCTCTCTCACCCGTCTCTCTCTCACCTGTCTCTCTCTCACCCGTCTCCCTGCGTCTGTCCGTCAGGTGATCAACGCCATCGAGCAGGACTACCGGCTGCCGCCGCCGCCGGACTGCCCCGCCTCTCTGCACTCGCTCATGCTGGACTGCTGGCAGAAGGAACGAGCCAATCGGCCGAGGTTCTGCGACGTGGTGTCGGCGCTCGACAGGCTGATCCGTAACCCCGCCTCCCTGAAGGTGACGATCGCGGACGGACCGAGGTGAGGGTCGTTAGAGAGAGTTTGATTGGCAGCTGTGGAATGTCATTCATGCAGCAGCTGCTGGGGTTCAGGGGTCAAAGGTCAGAGTCTGGCGTGGAGACAAAGGCAGGCACACACACACACACACACACACTCAAACAAAACATGTGTGTGTGTGTGTGTGTGTGTGTGCAGGGGGCGGGGCTTGTGAGCCTCCCAGCTGTGTGATTGGCAGCTGTTTATACAGACAGAGTTGTTTACAGGAGCAGGTGCAGAACAGTTCACATTCCTGGATTAAAGCTCAGAGCGAAGCAATATCCTGTCTGTCTGCCGGCTGCCTGTCTGTCTGACATGTAGAGTTTAGAAAAGTGACGACAGCATCGGTTCGTACCTGCAGATGTGGACAGCTGTGTGTGACTCAGAAGTTTCTGTCTCGCTGAAGAGTCGGATGTTCAGACCGATTCCTCCGTAGCGTCTAAGAAGCTACAGCTAGCTTAGCTTAGCGTAGCATAAAGACTGGAGACGAGACATGAGAGAGGAATCGACCTGAACGTCTGACTCAGCAAGAAAGTAGAAACTTTTCCTTTACAAAAATAATCTAAGGAAAAGACACTATCCAGGTGCATTATGGGAACTGTAGGATCCAGTGTTTGTGGAGTTTGAGCCAAACAAGAGACGTATTCTGTCCAAATCTGACGGGCGGGGGGGGGGGGGGGTGTTTAGGTGGCCGGTCTCGACTGCAGCAGCCTGTGGTGAGAAAGTTGATCCAGAATCAACCCGACGTCACGCTGCGGCGGCCAATCACAGCCGGCGATCAGACTGATCAGATCTGTAAACTCTGCCATGAGGGAGGACGTTTCTCTTCAAAGTAAAGTCAGACTCTGCTGTCGGCTTCCTGACTGACGAGAGAGAGATGATGAATAATGATAATGATGATAAAATGTTATTTTCTGATTGGTTCACGGCGGTTATGTTCTAGAGCACAACACACCCACACCTCCGCTCAACCCTGCGGCGGTGCTGCAACGCCTGATCTGGTCTGAATACGACCTAAAAGTCAGGATATCTGCTCAGATTTATATCATTTAAACAACTTCAGAAACAATAAACAACAAAACATCAGTGACATAAAACGGACAAACACACCCTGAACTCTGCTACAGAGACGTCTGAAGGTTTCCAGACAGTCGACATCTCCGCATGGGATCAAACTTTCACATATTTCCAGTCTAGAAGTGCAGGTCTAAACCTGAAACTCTTCTGTCAGCTCGTCATGGTTCAGTATCATTAATCCTGTCTGTCTGTCTCAGCTCATCACAGCCTCTGTTGGACCAGCGCCCCCCCCCTTCCCTCTCAGCCTGTAGTTCAGTCTCCGAGTGGCTTCGAGCCATAAAGATGGAGAGATACGAGCAGAGCTTCCTGCAAGCTGGATTCACCAGCCTGGACATCGTCTCGCAGATCAACACCGAGTAAGATTCACTACATACATCCTCCAAGTTCTGATACACAAACCAGTTTTCAGTTTCTGGACTTTTTCTCTAATCTTTGATTTTTGCTGAAATATTGGATCATTGGAAAAATCACTATTTGGTGGAGCTGTTAACAACTCATAGACATGTGAAATGTGACCCCGACTACACACTGCTTTTTGTAAGACGTCAAAAGACAAAAAGGTTGGAAACCACTGGTTTCATCTTTAACAATGTGTTGTATTTTAAAAGCTTGTTATATTATCCATTGTGTCAAATCTTCATCTGAAAAGTAACTAAAGCTGTCAAATAAATGTAGTGGAGTAGAAAGCAGAGCCAGCGCCAGACAACAAGGCGGCTTGAGGTTTTCACGGATGGGCATTCCTTTTTAGATCGGACATTTTTTTTGGTAGTGTAACGTGAATGAGATGAATTGCTGTCTATACATAAAAGAGGAAATAACATGATAATAACTAATCCAACACTGTACAACCCTTGTTATGAGAGTAGCTACAAACAAAAATTGAACAATGGATATGTTACAATTCAGAACTTCCTCTGAAACCGCAGTCAGAACATGCCACGACGGGCCAGAATAAAAAAAACACCGGCTTACCTGCAGCTACTATTCCTGCACAAGGTGGAGTCTTCTGGGCTTTGAGTTGAAAAGGTTCATTAAGTCGTCGTAATCCGAAGTGTCAGTTGGTTCTCTTTCAAAAGACAAGATGTGTCAAGTTGGTGCGCCTGGATCTGGTGTTTGGTGACTGAATGGATCCTTTAGCGCCAACAAACGTCTCACGACCATCCTTTCCGCGACTTCTCTTCATGCACCCAACATGCGTCATCCTCTAGACGAGTTTTTCATAGAGAGCTGTTTAGCCGTAGTTTCCGACTTTCGTCCAGCTGCTAGCTACACAAAACCGCCTTCTGACAGCAAATGCACAATGTAGCGTAATGTCAGTCATGTACACTAACAGAGGAAGTTCATATGAATCTGATAGGGCGGGAAAACTGTCAATCTGAATGTCGGGGTGGCACAAAAACCCAGTTGGACAGACATTGCCCTCCAATGCCTACCGTGCCGCCAGCGGTGGTAGAAAGTACAATATTTCCCTCTGAAATGTAGTGAAGTGGAAGTATAAAGTAGCATCACATGGAAATACTCAAGTAAAGTACAAGTACCTCAAAATTATACTTAAGTACAGTACTTGAGTAAATGTGCTTAGTTACTTTTGTATTTTTCTAAAAGAAAACTGAATCTCTTTTTTTAATCAAATCTTATTTTTCATTAGAAGATATGAATACAAACACTATACAGCCATTGAACACATCATAATATGCCAGTCAGAGAAATATAGAACATACCACCATATGGCAGAGTTCACCCTCAGCCCAGTCCAAGAAAACTGAATCTTTAAGATTTTTTAGTGGCAAGTAAATTTGAGTTCCCTTGTATAGTAAATGTATAAAAGAATTGATTCATAGTTCAGTTTTTGGCTGAAGATTTAAGTTTTATCTGTGTTTTTGGCTCTTATCTCTTTCCGTACTTTGTTTCCATAGAGACCTGCTCAGAGTGGGCGTGACCCTCGCCGGCCACCAGAAGAAAATCCTCTTCTCCATCCAGACACTCAGGATACAAAAAGCTCCGCCCACCCTGCTCTACTGACCAATCACAGCGCCGCCTCGTCATACTGTCCAAAACCACAACACTCAGGATGCATTTTTACTGATTCAACCCAACTTTATGACCAATCAGAGACCGCCTCCTGATGGTCAGACCGATGAGAGTCCTCAGCTGTGACATTAAGGATGCACAAAACTTTCACAGCGACTCAGAACACTAAATAATGAGGATTCTCCTGATGCTTCATACTTTTTAATTCAGGTGCAACAACACTCTGTCTACTTTGTTATTTTGACCAATCAGAACCAGCCACAGAGAAGTTTTTAGACTTAAGCTAGCGCCCAGCTGGTAAACACTCAGGATCATACCAGCCATCCACTGCTCAGGAAACCCAAAGATCCTCCTACCTTGACCTGATTGGTCACTTTTTAATCCCTGAAATCCCTTAAAATCCTAGACTCACAGGACACCAACCAACCAGCATCCAGCACATAAAAAACAAATTTTGTTCAAATGACGCATCTGATTGGACGTGGAGACGTTGTAACTGGCCCCTCTGGCCCTGCTGTTACCACTAAGCCCCGCCCACTGCATGAAAGCACAGCTGGGATTGGTTCCCAGCTGTGTTCGTCACACAGTAACAGCAGGTTGGTGCTGTGCTGGTTGGATTTGCACAGCAGAAAAACAGGAATCCCAGCAGATCAAGGACTGAATGGTCTCTATTGGATTTTATTGGAAATGCAAAGATTTGTTCTTTCATGATGTTTTTGTGTAAAAACAAAGAAAACTCTTCACGGGATCAGTTGATGGTCATAACTAAAGCTCCCAAACTGCCACTGCCACTACGACTGCCAAAAACCGAGACATTTAGGAGCGAAGGGACTTTTATTTCGAGCTGGAAGGTGTCCGAGTGAATTTTCAGTACTGTGGATATCTCCAAATACTCTATTAGGAGTATTCTGTGATTTTATCTGAACACTTTTTTAGGAATTATTGTGGATTTTTTAAAGAATGTTGTGGAATCTGCGCAGGAACATTTCTGACTCCCAGAAATTCCAAACAGACTAGTCGGTAAACTCAGTCAGTTTGGGAATATTTACCCGAGGGACATCTGGAGGTTCTGGAGGGATTTATGTGGTGATATGCAAAAAGGTTCTGGTAAAGGATCAGTGTCATACTCTTCATAACCTGTGAGGAATATTCCGGGGTCGCCTCGGAAAACAATGTGGAACATTTTGAGGAAATCTTTGGGAATCTTTGAGAATACTGCCCACGCTTTTGTGGAAATATTTTGAGAACTTTTTTCTCAAGGCATTATCCAAATTACTGTGATTGTTCAGGTGATGAAATTCCCTGGAATACTAGAAGACTTTCAAGAAGCCTTTCGGGAATATTTACGTCACATTACTGAACTCTTGAACAGGACTACGAGTTTTTCAAACTGTGGTTTGACACCCACAAATGGTTGTAAGTCCAATTCTGGTGCTTTTTTTTTTTGAGGTTGTAAAAGTACTCTATTTTAATGAGCCTGTGTCCTCAAAAGTTCCCACACTGAGGGGTCTAGAACTGTTTTTAAACTTTAAATTGATACTTCAACCAAGATCTATCGTTTCAATATCAAACACTAATCCTTGCAGAGTTGAAAGGTTTGTTAAGAGTTTGCAGTCTGGTAAAGAGTTGGTGCTCAGCTAGGAGTTGAAATGGGGGAAAAAGTACTAAAGATTTGTGGTTGAGAATCACTTTAAAGCTTTTTATTTTCAACCTTCTGGAACAAAACCACAGCAGAGAAAGATTCCAGTTTCCAGAGAATAAGCAGATTTTAGCTGATTCAACAAAAAAACAGTTTGAAGAAGTAAAAAGTAATTTTATGATGTTTTTGAAAAGTCCCAGATCCCTGAGTGTGGGAACTGTTCCAGGTTTGAGGACGTCACCGGAAATATTGGAACTATTGGAACTATTGGAACTATTGAACTGTTAATGGTTTTATATTTTAGCACTTTTTGTACCTGATATTTGACTATGATCATGTTTTTAAGCCGAGTAGAGTGATCAATGTTTTTATACTAAACATACATTTCAGGAAAAAGTTTCATTTTGTAAAGAAAAGAAAAATAACAAAAAATATTTGTCTCGTGTTTCAAAGCTCTCTGGGACGAAGGTGAATGAGAGGATCTGATATTCAGGACCAAAGATCACGTCTGAAGTCAGTCAGTTGTTTGGCCCTCAGGAACAAGAGCATGTGTCTGATTCACCACTTAAATGTCTGATAATTCCCCTTTGATCAGCTCTAAAACACCACATATCAATGCTTAACATATTCCCCAACATGTGACAGAAGACTTTAATCTTGCTCTGATTCCGGTGTCTGGAGGTGTCTCATCTGTTCCCACTGACAAACATTCATTCATGTGATAAGAAAAGTCTGAAGGTAATTTGGACAAAACCTTCAGAAGTCTAAAAATGTCACACAGTTATCTTTAAGTTCCTGCTAAAGTAAAGAATATCTGAACATTGCTGTGAAACAGTGTTTTCAATAATAGGAACATTTTATTCCAGTCTGCCTCCGTCCCGTCAAGAGTCGAGTTTACTAGAAGCAGTTAACATGTTTGATGTTTGACTGAGGAAGTGTAGATTTCAGAGCTGTTATTTCTATAAATAAAATAAAACCTTCAACAACCTGTAAAACTGCAAACATCTCGTTCACAGCAGAAGACATTTTTCTGGCCATTTATGTGTCTTTAGCTCAGGAAGACATCTTTTCTTAAAAAACGGCAACACTTTATTTCACAGGTCCTTTAATTTTACACTAATTAACTGGAAGTTTTCTGAGTAATTTGTAGGTATTTAACATTAAATTTTTAGGATATTTTACAAGTTTAAACAGTTAAGTTGGTTTATTTGGTGATTTTTCTTTAACTGACAGAAAATACTCAGTTTTCATTGTGTTGTTTTGTGTGTCAAACTACTTATTAGCATGTTATGCACATATAATGAGCACATTTCTCGTACACTACCAAAGTACATAATCCTTTCCAAGAAATGTCCTAAGAATGAACAGTTACACAGCAGCTACTTTTAGGAAATTATTGAAAAAAAACAAAACTACACACTGAAAACTACATATTTTCTGTCAGTTAAACAATTGTCCAAAAGAAGGGGACCTGTGAAGTAAAGCGTTACCAAAAAAAACACAGTACAGCCCAAACTAAACCATACCAGTCCCATAACCCCACCAACCCTCCACTCCAACTCCTGCAGGCAAGAATTCAACAGCACATTAACAGTTAATAGTGAGAGTTCATACCAGAAAGTGATCAACTCACTTAGAAACACAATATGAGAGAAAAAGACGGAGAATTCCCAGACGTTCCCGTTATTCCTCCCACCTGAGAAGCTCTGATTGACTTTTCCAACCAGCTGAATAAATCCTAGATGTGGGCAGTGATTCAGGCTACTCCTGTACCCTCCGAGCAAGATTAAATAAACATTTGTCAACCAAATCAGGTCATGAATACGTTGTGAAGTGACCACCAAACCTTCTTTACTTTAATTAGATGCTTTTTAAGAACTTTGCAGCTTATTTTCAGCCTTTTTTTTTACCACAATAACTGAAAGAGCCGAGTGGATCAGTGCAGAAACCCAGTATGTCTGTAATATTTGACTGGTGATCAGATTAAACATAACCTGATTAAATAATGTGATTCATTCAGTTCAGCTGTCAGCACTACAGCACTACAGGGAGGGTTTCCATGGCAACTCCCAGCCTCCTTTACTGTATACTGGACTGATGCATGATGGGGTCTTCACATTGAAGGCTGCTGCGGTGATGTCATTGTTGTTGTTGATTGGGGGATTCAGGAGCAAACTGTCGCTGTTGGAGATCATGTGACCTGACGTTCACCTCCGGTCCTTTCACTGTCGGAGTAACGTCGTAACGTCCGTCCTTGTTTGTCCCGTCCACTCTGAGTTATATCTGTCAACACGACTTCTATAAATCCATTCATGAATGAAAATATTATGGTTGTTATTATTGATATATAAGAGAATGTCCACGGGTTGAAGGGGAGTCTCTGTCAGCCAATCACAATAAAGATGAACCGTCCCGCCCAGTGAGATGTCCTGTTGTCAGTCTGTGTGTGTTTGTGTGTGTAACTGGTCACAGGTTTCAGGTTACGATGTTCTGCAGGATCAACTGGACCAAAGTGATGAACGGACGGTCAGTCAGGAGTCCAATCAAATCATTCCTCCTGTTCATACTGACCATTAGAAGATCCCTTCATAATGACCTTACAATGGAAGTGATGGAGGACAAAACCCACAGTCTGAAGCTAATATGAAGCTTCAGCGTCCAAATGAGTCAAATCAAGTAGATATCTTTCAACGTTACAGTCTTTTTAGTGCCAAAGTCCCTCTTTTTGTTACTATACTTCCACCTGCAGCTCAACAGGGAAACACTGTCCGAGGAAACACAAAGAGGGAATTTGATGCTAAAAAGACTGTAAATGTGTCAGATATCCACTTGATATGACTAACTCAGACTGCTGAAGCTGAATAGAAGCTTCACACAGACTTTTAAATGACTGTGTGGACACACTGTGGATTTTGGCCTCCATCACTTCCATTGAAAACACATTTGAAGGATCTTTTAATATCCAGTATGAACAGGAGGAATGATTACAGACACCTGACTGCTGGTTTAACACACTGGGAACACTGGGAACTCGTCCTTTAAGAAGTGCCTCGCATGTCTTCTCACTACATTCGATCTCTGATCAATATTTCCCTGGTGACCTTTGAACCCAAAACACAAAAAGTGCTTTGACTCTTCAAACCGCGCAGAGAGATTAGTTTCACGTGTTTCCAGTGTTGACTGTGCTAAGTTGTATGTTATGAGCCAAAGTTTAAAAGTCTTCTATCAGTTATAAATTGGACTTTTTATTATTTTATACTTTCGCACATGAATCATTCTTTTATGTTTTTCTTGTGTCAGACAAAAAGAGGTAAATCAGCTCCTTCAGTAGTTTGTTTTAGCTGTTTTAACTGAATCTCAACTTGGAAAATGTGTTAAAAACCTGTTTTAATCTTGCAGCAGACTGAATATTTTTACATCCAAATGGTTCAAAGAGTCTTTAAAGATTCTGGAAATGAGGAAGTCAAGTCAGTTTTATTTATATATAACAGAAGTCGTCTCAGGGCTTTTTCACATAGAGCAGGTCCAGACTCAACATTCCTCCATGAGCAGCACTCGGTGACGCAGTGAGGAAAAACTCCCCTTTAACGGGAAGAAACCTCAAGCAGAACCGGACTCTGACTGGTTGAGAGAGACACAGAGACGCTTAATAACAACAGTAATAATGATAGAAATATATACATATATATATAGAAACTAATCATAATAATAGTAGATGTGGGTGTCAAGCAGGAGCAACCACAACCCACAGAAGCCAGCAATCCATAACCAGGTGGTCCAGGACCCTGATCCACAAGAACCCGTGAGACGAGAAAACACAAGAACTCTGAGGAAGTTAGTAACATGCATTAATGGAGGAGGAGGATCAATCAATCAGACTTTATTTGTATAACACTTTTCATACAAATGCAATGTAACACACAAAGTGCTTTACACAATTACCCCCCCCCCCCCCCCCCCGGTGAGTAAAACCAGGGATGAAAGTTCGGGTATTAAAAGGAAAACAAAGATGGAGATAAAATAATAAAACATTAAAAGAGACGAGATGTGTTGGAGTAAATAAAACCAGAAATAAAAAGTAGGTTATTAATAGAATAAAAGGCAGTAAAACAGGCTAAAACATATAAATAAAACAGATAAATAAATTAAATAAATAAAGTTCAATTAAACGCCGGATTAAAAAGGAAGATCTTGAGTTTGCTTTTAAAATGATCAACACTGAAGCTGTTCTAGAGACGAGGACCGTAGTGATAAAAAGTGGCCTCACTGTGGGTTTTTGTTCTGACTTTAATTAAAAGGCCGCTACCAGAAGACCCAAAGGTTCCAGAGGGTTCATAGGATACAAGCATATCTGATAAAGAGGTAGGACTTAGACCATTAAGAGCTTTATACACCAATAAAAGGGCCTATGCAGCCAATGCAGAGACTTTATATTGGTGTAATGTTTGTTCTCTGTCTGGTCTTCATCAACACACATGCAGCTGATATATTCTCATATTCTATATTCTTCTTAAGTAGAGCATTACAGTAGTCAATCCTGCAGCTAATGAAAGTGTGCAGTAGTGTCTCTGTATTGGCTTGAGAGAGGAACGGTTGCACTCCGGCAATGTTTTTCAAATGATAAAATTCATTCTTAGTGATATTTCTAATGTGAGGTTCAAAACTGAGATCTGAGTCAAAGATGACTTGTGAGTTTTTCACCAGTTGACGGGTATTTGGTGCCGGTGTTTGCAGTTTCACAGTTTCTCTCTCTGAGCTTCAGTATCAATGAACAAGACTTCCGTTTTGTCCCGACTGAGCTGTAAAAAAGTCTCTGCCGTCCATAATTTGATATCTAGAATACGATTAGAAAAGGCACCGACACGACATCGTAAAGCTGTGTGTCATCGGCGTAGCGACGGAGACTGATGATGGTTCCACGTGGCTGCATGTAAAGATTAAACAGAGCAGGACCTGAAACTGAACCTTGAGGAACACCACAATTAATGTCATGGCTTTTAGATGAACATTGATCAATACTCACAAAAATTCTCTTGATAGGATAAGATTTAAACCAGTAAGAAACAGTACCAGAGAGGCCAGTCAAACTGGGAAGTCTGTCTAAAAGAACTGAGTGGTCTCCTGTATCAAAGGCTGCGTTTAAGTACAGTAATACTAATATGGTTGGTCCAAAAACCAAAATTTTGTAAGAGTTCAAAATCATTTAACTGGTTAAAAACAAACTTCTCTAAAATTTTGCTTTAAAATGGTAGATTGTGTTACTGGTCTGTAGCTTTCAAGTATGGAAGCATCCAAGTTGCTTCTCTTCAGAAGAGGTTTAACTGTGACGGTTTTAAGAGCAGAAGGGAAGACGCCCATCTGAAGAGAATAATTTACAATGTCAAGCAAATCTTCATTAAAACTGGAAATGGAATTTAAAAAGCAGTTTGCTGGTTTAAACTGGGAATAACTGACAGCGTCTCAGCATCAACCATTCATACACTGACACTGAAGTAGATTCGATCTAATTGTGTCTATTTTACTTCTGAAGGACTGCAAAATCCTCACATCTGGAGTTGGAAGACATACTGCCTGATGCCCAGTGCATCATGGGAAGTCCCCCAGCAGTCTAGGCCTATAGCAGCATAACTAAGGGCTGATCCAAGGCGAGCCTGGTCGGCCCTAACTATAAGCTTTATCAAAAAGGAAAGTTTTAAGCCTACTCTTAAACATAGAGAGGGGGTCTGCACCCCGGACTGAATCTGGAAGATGGTTCCATAGAAGAGGAGCCTGATAGCTGAAGGCTCTGCCTCCCATTCTACTTTTAAAGACTGTAGGGACCACCAGTAAGCCTGCATACTGGGAGCACAGTGTTCTAGTGGGATAATACGGTACTATGAGCTCTTCAAGATATGATGGTGCCTAACCATTAAGGGCTTTGTAAGTTAGGAGAAGGATTTTAAATTCTATTCTAGATTTTACGTGATCTCTTTTTCTAGTTTTAGTCAGAACACGTGCAGCTGCATTCTGGACCAGCTGGAGAGTCTTTAGAGACTTGTTGGGGTTTTAGTATTTTTAAACCACCTTCTGGGTTTTCAGCCATGCTAGCAGAGCGAGTCAGTCCACCACTTTGGTTCAGACTGAAACATCTCAACAACTATCAGATGGATTGTTGTGGGATCTGGTCTTTGGTGATCCTCTGGTTTCTCCTCTAGCGCCACCATGAGGTTTGACTTTATGGTTCAGAGTGAAATATCTCTGTAACTATTGGAGGGATTGACGTGATATTTGGTACAGATGAATTGGATGAATTGTAATAACGTTGATGTTCCCATCAGCCTCAGCGGTGCAGCATGTTAACATGTTAGCGTTGAACTCGCCTGCAGCCCCACAGATACGCAGAGATCACCTGGTATTTATGTTTTAGGGAAACAGATGTTCAGCTCTGTGACTGGAATGTAAAAATGAATCCATGAGGCACAAACGGGGGGCGAGGTAGACCTGGACACACAGCTACCTGCCAGGTGTCTCGCTGTACAGCACAGACACAATAACTCCTTTAATATTAGATCACATCTTAGCATTGAACATGTTTAAACTCACAGAAACAAACATCCAGACGGTTCAGGTTGACCTACGACCTCCGGGGCGTGTGTGTGTGTTATCAGACAGATGGAGGTGATGGAGTGATGAGTGTGTGACAGACAGACAACAGACCCGATGCAGGGGAGGTGAGAGATGTACGTTGTTGCCATGGTGACGACATCACATCGTCTTCAACCTCAATGTAGTTTTTTTGTACCTCAGCTGATGGTTGGTTCATCTCCTGATTGGCTGAAGCTTTCTGAATATAAATACACAACAGAATACACACTGTGGTTCTGGTCAGGCAGGTGTCCCACTTCAACACACACACACACACCGTGACCGCCACATGTGTTTGAGGTCAGAGGTCACAGCAACTTGAGTAGACACGTGTGTGTGTGTGTGTGTAACCTGAGTCTGCACAAACATTTGGTTAAAGACAGAAACAGAAACAGACAGAAAGTGATTTTCTTTCTATGAATTTAGCAGCTCTTCCCACTTAAACTATATATATAAATGTATATTTATTGTAAATGTCTTTATTTATTATTTTATATCATTAGGGATGACTTAATCGTGTGTATATTTCGAACACAACACAAAGACAGATTGCTTGTATGTGCAAACCATCTTGGCTTTAAACCTGTTCCTGGTTGTGATTCTGATTTAAAATGAAAGGAAACAAGCGACTGCAACGTGAGAGACGCAGTTTGTGTGAAGAGGGAAACTCCACATATCTGTGTAACATGTCTGCCGGTGGTCACGTGACCTCGTTCTCCTCTGAAACTCTTCACTCAGCTCCTGAAACTCTGCTGCTGCTGCTCGTCTCGTCTGACAGAAATGACTTCCAGACGTTCTGCTGCGAATGTTATAAACTCCAGCTGATGTTTAAGGCTGTGTGTGTGTGTGTGTGTGTGTGTGTGTGTGTGTGTGTGTGTGTGAGATGTATAGGAAGGAACATTTCGACATGTTATTTCACTTTAATGAGCACATTGTTCGCAGTGAGACGCCGAGAAATGAAAAAAACTGAAGGTTTGTGTTTCATCTGTGAGAGTTGAGGAGTGTGTGTGTGTGTGTGTGTGTGTGTGTGTGTGTGTGTGTGTGTGTGTGTGTGCGTGTGTGTGTATGTGTGTGTGTGTGTGTGTGTGTGTGTGTGTGTGTGTGTGTTATCCAGATTTTGGCCGCCCTCCTGCTCTGTGTCTCTCTCTGCAGGACGATCAGTACTGACAGCTCTGAAGTGCCTGAATACATGTGTGTTTAATGTGTGTGTGTGTGTGTGTGTGTGTGTGTGTGTGTGTGTGTGTTACATGTGTGTGATTTTTCCAGTTTGGCAGAACCCTCTTGACCTCCAACATCCCAAATCACCCTGGAAACTCCTCAAGAACCTCAGAGACCTCTTTAAGGACTCTTGGAAACTTCTCAGTAACCCTGAAGTCTTCCAGAACCTCTTACAGACATCTAGAACCTCCTCCAGAACCTCTTACAGACATCTAGAACCTCCTCCAGAACCTCTTACAGACATCTAGAACCTCCTCCAGAACCTCTGACTTGCTAGAGTTTCACCGGTACAACCTCCTGAAAAACTTTAGAAACTCTCAGAATTTTAGCAAAGACCTCCAGAGCCCCTCAACCAACTTCTTGAACATCATCATAACTCTTAGAACCATCTTAGAAACCCCTGAAACTCATGGAACCACCAAACCTCAAGTTAGTCCTCTCTAGTACCTTGATAAGGAGCTCTTAACTCCCAGAGTCTCACCAACAACTCTCAGAACCTACTTAACAACCACTGAACCACTGAACTCTACCAGAAACCTCATCAACGACTTGTAGAAACTCTTGGAGAACTTCTGGAACCTCACTGACGACTCTTACAACCTCTTTACGAACCCCAAAATACCCTGTAACCACACCAATACTCTCAGAACCTCCTTAAGGACCTCCAAAACTCCTGGAATTTCAGTGGCAGCTCATAGAACCTCAAGAAGAACCTCTGACACTGCTGGAGCCTCATTGATAGAAACTCCTGGAGTTTTAGAAACAACTATGACGACTCCCTTAAGAACCTCAACCCCCCTGAACCAACTTCTGGAACCACACAGACGACTCTGAGAACCTTTTCAAGAACAACCAGTAACCCAAACATAACTCTTAGGACCATCTGAGAAACCCCTGAAACTCATGGAACCACCAACCCAAAGTCAGTACTCTCTAGCACCTCAATAAAAAGCTCTTAAACTCCCAGAAACCTCACAGAACAGAAAACCTTCAGAAGAACCTCTGAATCCTGAAACCTCACAAACAACCTGTAAAAACTAAAGAACTTACAGAACCTCACCAATGGTTCTTTAAGCTCACCAAGACTCTCAGAACCTCACCAATGGTTCTTTAAGCTCACCAAGACTCTCAGAACCTCACCAATGGTTCTTTAAGCTCACCAAGACTCTGAGAACCTCGCCAATGGTTCTTTAAGCTCACCAAGACTCTCAGAACCTCACCAATGGTTCTTTAAGCTCACCAAGGCTCTCAGAACCTCACCAATGGTTCTTTAAGCTCACAAAGACTCTCAGAACCTCCTGAAGAACCTCTGAAATCCTGAATCTCACAAACACTCGACTGGAAGCTTTGTGAGAACTTTGGCCAATCCACATAGAAACTAAAAACAATACTATGAATACTACTATCACTACTATCACTACTATTACTACTATTACTATTACTACTATCACTACTATTACTACTATTACTACTATCACTACTATTACTATTACTACTATCACTACTATTACTACTATCACTACTATCACTACTATTACTACTATCACTACTATTACTACTATCACTACTATCACTACTAGTACTACTAGTACTACTAGTACTACTATTACTACTATCACTACTATCACTACTATCACTACTATCACTACTATTACTACTATCTCTACTATCACTACTATCACTACTATTACTACTATCACTACTATCACTACTATCACTACTATTACTACTATCACTACTATCACTACTATCACTACTATTACTACTATCACTACTATCACTACTAGTACTACTAGTACTACTATCACTACTATTACTACTATCACTACTATCACTACTATCACTACTATTACTACTATCACTACTATTACTACTATTACTACTATCACTACTATTACTACTATCTCTACTATCACTACTATCACTACTATTACTACTATCTCTACTATCACTACTATCACTACTATTACTACTATTACTACTATCACTACTATCACTACTATTACTACTAGTACTACTATCACTACTATCACTACTATTACTACTATCACTACTATCACTACTATCACTACTATTACTACTATCACTACTATTACTACTATCACTACTATTACTACTATTACTACTATCAC
Organism: Thunnus maccoyii; assembly: GCF_910596095.1. Classification (NCBI taxonomy): domain Eukaryota; kingdom Metazoa; phylum Chordata; class Actinopteri; order Scombriformes; family Scombridae; genus Thunnus; species Thunnus maccoyii. The sequence continues at coordinate 26,315,542 of NC_056554.1, forward strand.
TACTATCACTACTATTACTACTATCTCTACTATCACTACTATCACTACTATTACTACTATTACTACTATCACTACTATCACTACTATTACTACTATCTCTACTATCACTACTATCACTACTATTACTACTATCACTACTATCACTACTATCACTACTATTACTACTATCACTACTATCACTACTATTACTACTATTACTACTATCACTACTATTACTACTATTACTACTATCACTACTATCACTACTATTACTACTATTACTGCTATCACTACTATTACTACTATTACTACTATCACTACTATCACTACTATTACTACTATTACTACTATCACTACTATCACTACTATTACTACTATCACTACTATTACTACTATTACTACTATCACTACTATCACTACTATTACTACTATTACTGCTAGTACTACCGCTATGCTGCTGCTTACAAAGTATCAGGAAATGAAAATGACTTCAGTCTAGACGAGAGTGTGTTTAATGTGTGTGTGCGTGTGTGTGTGTGTGTGTGCGTGCGTGTGTGTGTGTGTGTGTGTGTGTGCGTGCGTGCGTGTGTGTGTGGCTCCTTTAGGT
>NC_056554.1:26318627-26328627 GCF_910596095.1 Thunnus maccoyii
GTATGTTAGCATGTTAGGATGTTAGTATGTTAGTATATGTTGGTGCATGTTAGTATGTTAGTATGTTAGTATATGTTGGTGCATGTTAGTATGTTAGTATATTAGTATGTTAGCATGTTAGTATGTTAGTATGTTAGTATATGTTGGTGCATGTTAGTATGTTAGTATGTTAGTATGTTAGTATATGTTGGTGCATGTTAGTATGTTAGCATGTTAGTATGTTAGTATGTTAGTATATGTTGGTGCATGTTAGTATGTTAGCATGTTAGTATGTTAGTATATTAGTATGTTAGCATGTTAGTATGTTAGTATGTTAGTATATGTTGGTGCATGTTAGTATGTTAGTATATGTTGGTGCATGTTAGTATGTTAGCATGTTAGTATGTTAGTATGTTAGTATATGTTGGTGCATGTTAGTATGTTAGCATGTTAGTATGTTAGTATGTTAGTATATGTTGGTGCATGTTAGTATGTTAGCATGTTAGTATGTTAGTATGTTAGTATATGTTGGTGCATGTTAGTATGTTAGTATGTGCATGTTAGTATGTTAGTATGTTAGTATGTGCAAGTTAGTATGTTAGTATGTTAGTATGTGTATGTTAGTATGTCAGTATGTTAGTATGTGTATGTTAGTATGTTAGTATGTGTATGTTAGTATATGTTAGTATGTTAGTATGTGTATGTTAGTATGTTAGTATGTGTATGTTAGTATGTTAGTATGTTAGTATGTGCATGTTAGTATGTTAGTATGTTAGTATGTGCATGTTAGTATGTTAGTATGTGTATGTTAGTATATGTTAGTATGTTAGTATGTTAGGTGTATGTTAATATGTTAATATGTTAGTATGTGTATGTTAGTATGTTAGTATGTTAGTATGTGTATGTTAGTATATGTTAGTATGTTAGTATGTGTATGTTAGTATGTTAGTATGTTAATATGTTAGTATGTTAGTATGTTAGTATTTGTATGTTAGTATGTTAGTATGTTAGTATGTGTATGTTAGTATGTTAGTATGTTAATATGTTAGTATGTTAGTATGTTAGTATGTGTATGTTAGTATGTTAGTATGTTAGTGTGTTAGTATGTGTATGTTAGTATGTTAGTATGTTAGTGTGTTAGTATGTGTATGTTAGTATGTTAGTATGTGTATGTTAGTATGTTAGTATGTTGGTACTTTATGTGCTACTGTTGTATCAGTAAATTGTGCTGCAGCAGAACATCTGGAACACATCTACATACATTCATATTTATAACAGAAGCTGCCTCAGTGTGTGTGTGTGTGTGTGTGTGTGTGTGTGTGTGTGTGTGTGTGTGTGTGTCTGGTTTCTATAAAGAAAACACAGCAGGTTTGGAAGCGATAAGATTTCATCGACACATTCGATGGCTTCCTTTCTCCTTCATGTTCCATTTTGTCTCTGACAGACAGAAACACACTGACGCCTGATCCAAACATACAGTAAACATGCTGCAATGATTCATGTCCTCCATGATATTAATTAATATATTAATATATGCTGAAACATGAAGGTACCAGTCAAACATGAAGCAAACATCATATCCAGTCATTCACACACTCGGCTTGTCACTTTGGTCTAAAATGCTGCTGTTAGAAACATCTGTCTGAACCAACAAGCCTCAAAGATTCAGATGCTGGATCAGTTTTCTCAGACTCCTCCGACTGGTACCTCCCAGATAACCAGCAACTCCTCTGACTGGTACCTCCCAGATACCCAGCAGCTCCTCTGACTGGTACCTTCCAGATACCCAGCAGCTCCTCTGACTGGTACCTTCCAGATAACCAGCAGCTCCTCTGACTGGTACCTCCCAGATACCCAGCAGCTCCTCTGACTGGTACCTTCCAGATAACCAGTAACTCCTCTGACTGGTACCTCCCAGATAACCAGCAACTCCTCCGACTGGTACCTCCCAGATAACCAGCAACTCCTCCGACTGGTACCTTCCAGATAACCAGTAACTCCTCCGACTGGTACCTTCCAGATAACCAGCAGCTCCTCTGACTGGTACCTTCCAGATAACCAGCAGCTGTCTCATGTTCTGTCCTCTTGAACCAGTATACCACATGGTTTTAGCCTTGTTAGCCTCGTGGCTCTATGGATGGGAATGTCATTCATCAATATGGTTCACATTCACTCCACTGACCTTTGCTCTAGCGCCACCATGAGGTCGACTTCTGAGGTTTTTAGTGAAATATCTCAACGACTACCGGATGGTTCACACGTTCATGTTCCCCTCGGGATGAATTATAATAACTTTGGTGACGTTCACGTGGGCCTCAGATGTGTTTCCTGCTAATTAGAAAACATCAGTTTTACACTTTTGACATCATTTTTGTAAATATTGTGAGGAATGTCAGTAGAGTGTGTGAAAAAAAAGAATATTATTACAACAGAGGAATGAAGCATGCAGATTATCAGAACATACAGTATAATGTTCAGCACTCTTTCTCACCTTTGACTGTTTGTATGCTGGTATAAACCAGTTCTACCTGTATACAGAGATTGTATGTTGTCAGCAGCTTGTACATAACAGTGTTTGTGTTTGTGTTTACCTGTCTCTGTTTGGCTTGTTGTGCATCTTTCTGAACATTGTTGTGTGTGAGAACGTTGGGCCTCATTCACAAATCTCTGCTTCAACTGTGTGCACGAACGTTTTAAGCACAAATTCATCAAAATGTTCTTAGACCAGACGTACAAAAAACCGATAAACTGATACTAGTCAATATTTATTCAGTGTAAACAGTTTGATTTTTGATTGGGCCTAAATATACAACATTTTAAAGTATGAAATTGTTAATAACACACAACTACCTTCAGTTTATAATGATTCTGATTCACTAACAGACGCACGCTGGGCCAAATTTTTTTTTTCCCAGGATAGCGAAGTCATGACCCGCCCTACTCTGCCTCTGATTGGCTAGTACTCGATGCCTTCGTTTGTTGGGGGTTGGTTAGGTTCAGTCATGAGGATTGAGATCGGCAGGGGTTAAAAATATCAGGGTCAGCCAATCAGAGGCAGAGTAGGGCGGGTCATGACTTCACCATCCTAGGAAAAATCACCCATGCTGGTAAGAGCAGAGTTGTCCCAGTGAGATGTATATGATCAACATACTGGACCAATAAAACTGGTTCTGATTTAGTCACATGAGATGTTATAATACCTAAAAAGTACATAATACTTATGTACTTTTACTGCAATACTTTAACTACATCAAACTCATAATACTTATGTACTTTAGGCTCAACGTTGATCTACTGTAGTAATATTATTGTTGTTACTTTTTATTAAACTGACGTGTTTGGTATGAAAACCATCAGTTTTATTATCAGTGTTCAATATTAACACACAAACACAAACTGCAGGGATCTTAACCTTTGACCTCATCGTCTCTCGTCATCACTTCCCCTCACCGTACGGAGGTCAGATGTCGTGATTTGAGTGGAAATCTCCTTTATTGAATTTATTTATTTAATTTGCTAGAGAGTGAGAGGAGGGAAGGTCAAAGGTCACGGCTCATTTTAGCTTCTCTGATTGGGCAGTTGAGATGGGAAAAAGGGTGTGTGTGTGTTCTTGGCGCTTAGCAGTGCGCCCACCGCAGGGAAATTCCAACACACACACACACACACACACACACACACACACACACACACACACACATGTACAGAAATATGCTGGATTTGGTTTATCATATGTTATTGTTGGCTGGTGTGTGTGTGTGTGTGTGGTGTGTTTAATGACCTGTTGGACAAAAGGAGTTGAAAAGTGCAAAAACACTCACAGAGCACGAGTGTGTGTGTGTGTGTGTGTGTGTGTGTGTGTGTGTGTGTGTGTGACTAATAATCATGTCGTAGATGTGAAGAACATCTGTTGAACATGTGTAAAAGTGAAGACGGAGAGACATGAGCCTCTCTCTCTCTCTCTCTCTCTCTCTGAGTCTGACCCCTCCCACCACTTCCTGAATAATTCATGAGCTCCACCTGAAGGGGGCGGGGCTAAAACGATAAATATTAGCTCCAAAGCTAACTGCTGCTAAAGCTGCAACTTTTGCCTTTTACATTTCTGTTTCTACACCTGTTCAATAAATGCGTCGATCAGACAGGTGGACGTGTTGTTTCTCTTTATGAATGAAGCTAGGCTAACAGTTTCCCCCTGCTTCCTGCCTTCGTGCTAAGCTAGGCTAAACAAATCAGAAAGACATTATTACGTCTGTAGAGGCGTTCAGTAACGTCCTCGGTCAAAGTGAACAATCTGATTTGTTTCCAGAGGTTTAAAAACCCACTTGTATAGACTGGCATTATAATAATAATTTCTACTCCAGTGGTTTATGTTGTTCTTTAATATTTAGCTTTATGTCTCTCTTTTTGATATTCTATGTATATATTATATATTCTATTTGTTAGTGTTTTCTGTGAACCTGTGAAGAATCTGATAACTCAGTAGAAATAAAGTTTACTTACATAATAAACTGTCTTTACTCCAAAACACTCAGCTTATTAAACTGTTCGACTGCTAACTAGTGAGCAGCCTCATGTAGCAGCATACCGATGCTAATGCTAACCTAAGCACACTTTTACTAAATAAACAAAATAGCACTAAGTAAATAAACTAAAAACTAATTAGTCTCATTTAGCTAACACACCAATACTATTAGAACCCGCTGTAAGCTAACAAGCTAGCTGCCTCAGTTAACAAATAAACTGATTATAAGCTAACATGAACTAATGGGTTGCTAGCTAGCTGCCTTGTGTTGTAAAGTTAATCTGAACACAGCATTAGCTTCATAACTAGCCAGCTTTTAGCAAACACACTGATTCTAAAGTTAAACTGAATTAACAGTCAGCTAGCTAATTAGCAACAGCTAGCTAGTTAGCAACAGCATTACAGTTTTTTCCATTTGTTTATGTGCATGGTTCAATATAATTATGTGAAAATGATTGTATTACTGTCTCTCATATTCTTTCTGTAGACACCTTGAAACTGTTAAGTGCCATCAAATAAAGTTATTGATCTATTCAGGAATTAAACCTGCGAAGTTACCACATTAGCTTGTTAACCTGTCAAGCTAACAGGAGCTTCAGCTCTCACACAGAGAATAATTACATCTGGAGTTCAGGACGACAGTTTATAGTTTGTTTTCTTTCCGGTTTTATGTGATTTTTGTGCAGATTCATCCTTCAGTCTGATCGTCTCTCTCTGGTTGTTTGTGTTTGTCAGTCGTGGGTTCGATCCTCAGGTGGAACAAACTAAAGAATTAGAAGAAGAAATGTTTGTGATGAACTTTTAAAAAACTGAGTGAGTGTTTAAAACAACTGATACAACTAAAACAAAAGGGCACAAATATGAGTTTAATACTTTACAAAAAACAAAACAACTTTAAGCACAAAAAATCAAAAACACTGATGTTAATGTTTGGTTCATTGATAATTTACGAATACATTTATGAGATGTGTATATTGTGTTTATGTAGTTTAATGGTTGATAGTGTATAAATGTGTATATTGTGTTTATGTAGTTTAATGGTTGATAGTGTATAAATGTGTATATAGTGTTTATATGTAGTTTAATAGTTGATAGTGTATAAATGTGTATATTGTGTTTATGTAGTTTAATGGTTGATAGTGTATAAATGTGTATATAGTGTTTATATGTAGTTTAATAGTTGATAGTGTATAAATGTGTATATAGTGTTTATATGTAGTTTAATAGTTGATAGTGTATAAATGTGTATATAGTGTTTATATGTAGTTTAATAGTTGATAGTGTATAAATGTTTATATAGTGTAAATACAGTCAGATGTGTATATTGTGTTTATATGTAGTTTAATGGTTGATAGTGTATAAATGTGTGTATTGTGTTTATATGTAGTTTAATGGTTGATAGTGTATAAATGTGTATATTGTGTTGATGTAGTTTAATGGTTGATAGTGTATAAATGTGTATATTGTGTTTATATGTAGTTTAATGGTTGATAGTGTATAAATGTGTATATTGTGTTTATATGTAGTTTAATGGTTGATAGTGTATAAATGTGTATATTGTGTTTATATGTAGTTTAATGGTTGATAGTGTATAAATGTGTATATTGTGTTTATATGTAGTTTAATGGTTGATAGTGTATAAATGTGTATATTGTGTTTATATGTAGTTTAATGGTTGATAGTGTATAAATGTGTATATAGCGTAAATACAGTCAGATGTGTAGCTCTCTATAGAACGTACTACAGTGTATCTACAGGAACGAGTCGTAGAAACGCAGCAGGAAGCTTTCGTCATGTGTTTTGGTTGAATATAGATGTATTTCAGTATGAATACATGTTAGTGTTGGAAGTGAGGATGTAAACATGTCAAATGTTTTGTTGCTAGTTTGTGTTTGAGTGAAAGGTGTATTGAGGACATTTGAAGGCTGTAGTCACTGAACGCTTTCTGTGTGAAGAGTTTGAACATGATCAGTATTGATCCCTGCAGGTAAACAGAGAGACAGTTCTGTCTTCTTTTTAGATAAATTCAGTGAATAACATGCTGTTGAGTTGGTGTTTTAGGATCACGTGTTCTTACAGATGTTTGACTTCAACTCTGAATACAAAGAGACACAAAGACAACAGAGAGGAAAACCCACAACAACCTTTATTTAGACAGGAAACAAAGACTGTGTGTGGTTTCCTGACTCTCTCTTCCTGTCAACCACAGACAGGCAGACAGACAGGCAGGCAGACAGGCAGACAGACAGACAGACAGACAGGCAGGCAGACAGGCAGACAGACAGGCAGACAGACAGGCAGACAGGCAGACAGACAGGCAGACAGGCAGACAGGCAGACAGACAGACAGACAGGCAGACAGACAGACAGGCAGACAGACAGACAGGCAGACAGACAGACAGACAGGCAGCCCGTCTCTCTCTCTGTTTATTCGGACAGGAAACAAACCGCTATAAGTTAAGCAGAGTAAACAGTTGGGCTCCAGTCGGCTGACTGAGTGTCATGTTTCTAAAAACAGAACCACATGTCATCAGATCAGCATGAACGACGCTGTAATCACATTAAAATAAAAACAGCGCAGTGAAATGTATCTATTAAAGGTATCAGGGATGAAAACATGTGGAGAAGAGTCAAACTGAGAACGTCGTGCAGCTTTGAAAGATGATCAGATGTGATGTTTTGTGTGTTTATAGAGTTCTTACAGTTGTTTTTTAAAGGATTAAACTGCTCTTCTGTTTCTGACGGCTTTTAAACATGAAACCACGCAGACGTTCAGGACTAACAAACACTTCTTCTTCACATTCTTTAGTTTGTTCCATCCGAGCAGCGACTGTAAAACACAACCAGAGAGAGAAGATCAGACTGAAGGACGAATCTGAACACAAACTAGAAACTGTCTTCCTGAACTCCAGATGTTATTACTGATGATTCATCTTTAACTATGACGTAAAGCACAATCATCAACAAACACTGAACACATCACATTAGACTGATCAGGTGTTCCTAATAAAGTGATCACTGAGTTTACTGCACACGTCACCTGACGTTTAGCATGTGAGTATTATTATACGTGTTCTATGAGACTGAATACGGAGCGAAAAACTAAAAATGTTACTGTTGTAATTTGTGTCTTTATGTCCAGAAGCACAAATCTGACTGAAATATAATAATAATAATAATATAAATAACTGATATATAATAATAATATATAAATATATATACTATAGAGGGGACAGTCGGGGTTTCAGGGCTGTAAGAACATGACTGTTTCTGGTGTTATTGAACTTCCACACGTTCCCGCCGTCCTGCAGGATCTTCTACTTGATCATCTCTGGAAGGTTTTTGTGGAAACTCTGCGTCTCTCCTGGTGGTCTCTGGTGGTCTCCTGGTGGTCTCCTGGTGGTCTCCGGTGGTCTCCTGGTGGTCTCTGGTGGTCCCCTGGTGGTCTCCGGTGGTCTCTGGTGGTATCCGGGGGTCTCCGGTGGTCTCGGATGGTCTCCTGGTGGTATCCGGTGGACTCCTGGTGGACTCCTGGTGGTGTCTGGTGGTCTCTGACGGTCTCCTGGTGGTCTCCGGTGGACTCCTGGTGGTCTCCGGTGGTCTCCTGGTGGTCTCCGGTGGACTCCTGGTGGTCTCCGGTGGTCTCTGACAGTCTCCGGTGGTCTCCTGGTGGTATCCGGGGGTCTCCGGTGGTCTCCGGTGGTCTCCTGGTGGTCTCCTGGTGGTCTCCTGGTGGTCTCTGGTGGTCTCCTGGTGGTCTCCTGGTGGTCTCCGGTGGTCTCTGACAGTCTCCGGTGGTCTCCTGGTAGTATCCAGGGGTCTCCGGTGGTCTCCGGTGGTCTCCTGGTGGTCTCCTGGTGGTCTCTGGTGGTCTCCTGGTGGTCTCCTGGTGGTCTCCTGGTGGTCTCTGGTGGTCTCTGACGGTCTCCTAGTGGTCTCTGGTGGTCTCTGACGGTCTCCTGGTGGTCTCTGACGGTCTCCTGGTGGTCTCCTGGTGGTCTCTGGTGGTCTCTGACGGTCTCCTGGTGGACTCTGGTGGTCTCCGGTGGTCTCCGGCGACTCAGAGGCCCGACGATGAGACGAGAGAGGAGGACGACCCAAAGGATTGTGGGTCGTGTCTGTATCTTAGCGTTGATGTGTTTCCACACACACACACACACACACACATCTGGAGCCAGTTTACACCCCCCTCTCCCTCTCCGTGTCGTCTCCATGGCAACCAGCTGAGAGGTGAGACCCTGATACCCTGCTGTGACCTCTGACCTCTCTGCAGTAGCATGAGGAGGCTCCTCTTCCTCTTCCTGAGCGCTCCTCCCTTCCTGAATTCCTCTCCGTGAATTCCGGCCTCTGATTGGCCGCTCGGACCCATCGCCACATTCCAGCGGATGTTCGGAGAGGAAGTGATGTCGTCTTCTGTCCCGTGACCCCCCGCTGCTGTTCAAGGCGGCGGTTTCCTACGTTTCCCATGATGCCTTTCAGCGTGGAGACGCTCAGTCTGAGCTGCCGAGTGGAGACTAAAAAAAACATGTTTAACATGTTTAACACGTTGTTGTTACGTTACCGTGACGATACAGTTTTTATTTGTCATCATTTAGTCTTTTTATGCACTTTCATATATTTTTGCACATTTATCTGTTTTATATTTTATTGCTTTATGAACAATGATTTAATAAAAGTTACTGAATGAGCTCTTCATCCGTCTGACACTCAGCTGTTCTTCTGCTTCATTAGAAACCAAAGAAGAAGAAGAAGAAGAAGCTGCCGCCGTCTTCCTCCTCAGTCTGTCTGACACTCGTTTATCATGACGGATGGAGGGAAACACAGACAGACAGCGGCGTGTAAGATGGCCGCTGCAGCTCTGAGCATGTTTACATGTCACATCGACCTCCATTTCATGTCTCGTTTTTCCTGCTCTGATCCTCCGACATCTGGGACGAGTTAGAGAAGGAATGAAGAGAGAGAGAGAGAGAGAGAGAGAGAGAGAGAGAGAGAGAGAGAGAGAGAGAGGTGAAGTTAAAAGTTGAAGGTCTGACGGTGAGACGGCGGCTCACTGTGTGTGTTTTCATTATAGGAACCAGATTGGCAGCTCGCACACACACCTGGAACCTTTCCAGCAGGGTTCCTGTTCCAGCCAATCACAGGAGACATGCAGGAATTAGTCTGGTCCAGAGACACTCAGGAATCAGTCTGGTCCAGAGACATGCAGGAATTAGTCTGATCCAGAGACACTCAGGAATTAGTCTGGTCCAGAGACACTCAAGAATTAGTCTGGTCCAGAGACACTCAGGAGTTAGTCTGGCCCAGAGACACTCAGGAGTTAGTCTGGTCCAGAGACACTCAGGAATTAGTCTGGTCCAGAGACACTCAGGAGTTAGTCTGGTCCAGAGACACTCAGGAATTAGTCTGGTCCAGAGACACTCAAGAATTAGTCTGGTCCAGAGACACTCAGGAATTAGTCTGGTCCAGAGACACTCAAGAATTAGTCTGGTCCAGAGACACTCAA
>NC_056554.1:26338627-26343627 GCF_910596095.1 Thunnus maccoyii
AAGTCAAATATTTAGACGTGGTGGAGTAGAATTATAAATACCTCAAAACTACTGCAGTACACTGAAAAAAAAATCTGTATTTTTACAGATATTTCCTGTTTCAATGATGCACAAAAATGTCAATAAAATTACAATAATAAACTGGTAATTTACACTTTTAATGTAAAATAATAATAAATAACATGAAAAATGTGTAACAGTGAATTACAAGAAAATTTCCTGTTTTTTTAAATGAAAATTAAACTTTTTCCTATAAAAAGATGAATATGTTCAAATGTGCGTGTTTATTTATAATTACAAAGGAAAGTTGTGAATTATACAAAACCTTTTACAAAGAGTTTTATTATATACATATGTGTGTGTGTGTTTCATCTTGTAGTAGAGCAAACCTGTAAGCTATTGACACCTGGAGACACCTGGAGACACCTGGAGACACCTGGAAGTGATGTTGAATCCTGTGTTCCTGCTCAGCTGTTTGCTGCTGAGTTTGGTCTCTTCAGCACCAGTAAGATCATAAATTAAAGCTTTAATCAGAGATATTTTTTTCTTCATGTTCATTCTTTCTCCTGATTCACTCTTGATTAGTTTTAATCATTAGATTTTGTTTTAATCAATAAAAACTATTTGTCGAGGTCACAGTTCACCTGTTTATGATTCACACACACACACAGTGTCCACGAGACTCTGCAGTAAACTAACGCACTGATACTCCCGCTCACCTAGCATTAGCATTAGCATTAGCATTAGCATTAGCATTAGCTGATCATTCACTATCTGGGTTTATGTTGAGAAGAGAAGCTCAAACATGACATGACGTGATATTTCTGTAGATGTTTGACTTACTGAAAGTAACGTTAGCTTGATAATGCTACGTTAGCTTAGCTTTTTTTATAAATTTGTCTTTGCTGCCTGCATGTTTTCACAGTTTATCAGCTGTTCTGTTGCTGCTTGTTACATGTTAACACCAACCAAAAACAGATTTGTGTATCAGAACTTTGTTGTTTCTTCTTTCGTCTCCCGTTAATCATCTCACGACCCCTCAGATTTATCTGCCGACCCTTTGGAGGGGAGGGAATATGTTAATGACACTGAAGCATGATTAACGTCTTCTGACATTAACTAAGTTCTCTGACAAACATGTAGAGCTGCTGAACAAGCCGGATGAATGTGTTTGTATGTTTGTATATCTCCATAACGTCCATGCTGGAGTGAAGACGTGGTTTAAGGTCATTGTGAGTCAACTTGATGTCCTCTGAAGTGATGGAAACACGACTGTGTGTGTGTTCGTGAACATGTATGTTTTCTAAGAACAGCCAGTGTGTGTGTGTGTTGTTTCCGGTCTGTTCTAAATCAGTGTGTTGAATGTAAAACACTGTTTATCTGCCTGCCAGAAACCACAAAGACTCGAAATACACACACACACACACACACACAGAACAGTGGGGTGTTTTTAGAAAGCTGGTGGTGAAACCGTGAAGCTGATCCAGTTTGACCACAGAGGAGATTTATTTCTACACATGTGATGGATTTAACCGTTTCACTGCTCTGAGTCTATTTCAGTGGTGGAATGTGATCACCACTGACAGCCAATCAGATCACACAAATCTCCTGCTGTCTTCAGGTTGTAAACGTCACCAAAATACTTTGAGACACAGATTAAACTGTTAAAGTCAACTTTCACTGAAATACTCATATTTTATTCAGTAATGTTAACCTGGTTTATACTTTAAAGGCAACATGTCCAGCTCTATATTTATATTCTGGGGTTCTACTGGAATAAAAACTCCTTATTGATCTTCTACTGGTCCTTTATGCAGCCCCTCAGTTCAGCCTCTGTCTGAAACAGGCCGTTTTAGCTCCTGTCTCTTTAAGGCCCCGCCTCCTGATGAGCCCACTCTGTTCTGATTGGTCAGCTTTAGGAAGCTTCCTCCGGCTCCGGAGGCTACGTAAACAAACTATAGTAGCAGGATTTCACTTCTTCTTCTCCTTCTTTACTCCAAACGTCAACTTCTCAGATCCATCCGTACATGTTGGAGCTGAACAACACATGGAAACACCTTAGCAACCACCTTAGCAACCACCTTAGCAACGGCTGTTTATGAGCATGTGCGATGAGCCGACATCACCTCGTCAGCAAGGTAGAAAAAAACGTCACAAACGAAGCATCAGAGCAGGTTGAAGCCCTGACTTTTGACTTGCAGGCAGCATTTCTACGTACGTTCACCTCAATCTTCTGAACTTTGACCTTGTTTAACATCCAATATCTGAACAAGATATAAATAACAGAATATGTCCATTTAAATCTGCTGCCAGCAGACCTGTAAGTCTATTTAAATACTTGTTTAATCAACTTTCTGTTAACATGAAAATACATTATGTGACTTCTGCTGAACTGTGGACATAAGTTGAAATTACAGAAGGAGACGTTCAGTTCATCATCAGACATTTCCACATATTCACCTAAAAAACAAACAGACAAATAAAAACAGATTCAGTCCAACATGAAACACGGACAGAATAAAACAAAGTTCTGCATAAAACCGAAGCTCGACAGGATAAAAACCATGAAAGTTAAAACATCTTCTCATAACACAGACAGTTGAACCTGTAGTTGGAGTTTATTCAGTAACGTCAACGTGTTGTGATTTCTGGTTCAGCTCTGTCTTCCTCTCTGCAGCTGACTTCAGACAGTGACTCCTGGTCGGCCTCTTCCTCTTCCTCTGATGAAGATCTACAGGTAACTGATCTGAACCAAACTGTGTTAAAACGTGTCGACTCAGCTGCAAAGTGTCTGTAAAATATTGATGCTTCTTGTTAAATTTGGTCCCTACAGTCAAAACTAACACTTTCATTCATGAGCGAGTAAAAATATACAAATCTGAGCTGAGTTAATATTAAATTTAGTCAGATTTCTAATTTATCTTCATCATTTCTGTATTGAACTGTCACAGTATCACCAATAAAAAAAACCCACTAACATCTTTGTGTTTCCAGTCGCCTGCTGTGGTGGAAGCCCCGCCCGGTGTGATCATGGAGGTCGCGGACACGAAAACAAACGTCACCTTGAGCTTCGCCATCTTCATCCTCGCTGATGAGAAGGAGGGTAGCGGGGCTGATGGAGGAGGAAGGTAGAGACGATCAGTTCATCTCCTCCTCGTCTTTCTCCTTATTTTGTATTTATTGAATTGTTTTGTGTCCCAGGTCTGACGAAAACAGCGCGAGCAGCGAGAGCAGTGAAGAAATAACAACACAGCACAGCCAACCAATGGGAACACTTGTCCCAGCTGAGACTGAGCCAATGACTGAAGAGGACACAAAGAAACACCTGTTATCAGAGGAAATGATGAGCGATCAGCCGATGTTTACTGTCTCTGATGATGAAGCTGCAGCCTCCAAAGGGAGCAATATGAAGCAAAAACTGACTCTTTCTGATGACTCTGATGATTTTAACAACATGATGTTAAACGACCAGGGATACGTAGCTACTTTCGATTACTTTGATGACAAAAACAACAGCAGGTCTGAGTTTACTGACAATACAAACAACAAGGAGACCGATGATCCAACGTTTCCTCTTTCTGATGATTTTAATAACAGCACAGAGAGCAGAGAGATCCACAGTCAGCCAACTGTAACTCTTACTGATTACTCCGATGACAAAAACAACAGCACAGAAAGCAGAGAGTTGAATGATTTTGATTACTCTGATGACAATAACACCAGGTCTGATGAACCAACATCTCGTCTTTCCAATGACTTTAGCAACTCGTCGTCCTCTGAGGTCTTTAATCTGAACCCAAACCTGCAAGGTGTCACGTTGAATCCGGACACCCAGAGTTCAGGAAGCAACCAGCAGGGGGCGTTTGATGTCAATGCTGCTCTGGATCCAGAGTCGCAGGAGGTGACAAGTTCAAGCTTAGAGAAAAGCCAGGACAGGGTGGGTTCAAGCCTTCAGGAGGTGTTTCGTTCCATCCAGGAGATTGTAGATCTGCTTTCAGGCAACAAGGGACCAACAGGGGTGAAGGGTCGCCATCATGAGGTTCTTGGTTTAACTTCCTTCACTGGCAGTCAGATGGATTTTAGTCTCAGCTCTGATGAGAGTAATGAGAGTTCAGAATCTGATCCAAAGAATCAGACCAGTGTTAGTTCAGGTCCTGACAGTGATGAGAGTCTGGAGGCGACCAGCTCCAACACCCAGAAAGGCACTGGTCCAAGAGATTCCACAGGGCCTGTTACTGGTCCCACAGCAAGCTCCGTCTCTGCTGTGATACATCCGGATCCAGACAGTAAAGAGGTTCCAGACACTTCTGCTGGGTCCACTCAAGCAGATAAGAGGGGTATCTTGAACCTGGCCAGTTCAGATCAGGGTGTAGCACCTATGATCTGGAGCATGCTGAAAAATACTGTGTCCCAGCAGAGTACTGGGTCCTTCTCTCAGGTGGGCGTTAGTTTGAACCCCAGTAGCTCTGAGGAGAGTCAGGAATCTGTTGGTACAAAGGAGGTTGTGGGTTCAGGTCCTGTCCCCAAAGGTGGTGGTCCAGAGGTCAGATCCAGCAGCGAGGAGGTCCAGTTGGCTCTTTCGTCTGTTTCCTCTCCCATCACTTCCCCTCAAACACCAACTGTTCCTGAGAGTCTCAGCTCAGAATCAGAAGAGTCTGACTCATCTGGACATGGACCTGGATCTCAGGGAGCTGATTCAGGGTTCCAGTCTCGCAGTACAGATCCCACCCTTACCTCCAACTCCAGCTCCATCAGTCAGGAAGAGTCTGAAGAATCTCCAACCATCAAGGTCCCCACAGATGCTAACTCTGATGCTAGCAGAGAAGCTAACCCAATTGTAGACTCCAGCACTAATACTGCTAGCATCGCTGCCAGCTCTGAAGCAAGTGTGGATGCTAATCCTGTTAGCGGTGTAAAAGACGCCGATGCAGATTTAAGTGCTGAAGCTACGATTGATTCTAGCTACGATGTTAGCATTGACACAGACCCCACTGATGCTA
>NC_056554.1:26351127-26370596 GCF_910596095.1 Thunnus maccoyii
TAACACTCACCTGTTGGCTCTAGCCCCTCCCATCACGGGCGTCTGGAATTTGGTTGACTGAGCTGCGGTTACCGTGGTAACAATGCTTGCCATGGCAGCGTCTGCCGACCTGGTCGAGGTGGTGCGTCGCCGTCTCCTCTGGCGACCGTCTCCCAGGCTACCAGGTTTGTGGGCGTGGCCTGGTGGGGGGTGGGTGTGTCTTCTGGGGAGGATGGGAGGCGGGGCTACATCATCTCGACAAGTGATGGCCGTGTTGAGTTCACAGGGAAGAGGAGACACGGGAACACTGCCCTCTCTGGTCGCCATGGGAACTGCAGATGCATATCACATGTTATTAACATGTTATTAGAGGAACACTGCCCTCCTGGTTGACATGGGAGCAGAAGACACATATCAAGTTATTAACATGTTATTAACATGTTATTAAAGGAACACTGCCCTCCTGGTTGACATGGGAGCAGAAGACACATATCATATGTTATTAACATGTTATTAGAGGAACACTGCCCTCCTGGTCGACACGGGAGCAGCACACATATATCATATGTTATTAACATGTTATTAAAGGAACACTGCCCTCCTGGTCGACACGGGAGCAGCAAACACATATCATATGTTATTAACATGTTAGAGGAACACTGCCCTCTCTGGTCACCATGGGAACTGCAGACACATATCACGTTATTAACACATTATCAATATGTTATTAGAGGAATACTGCCCTCCTGGTCGACATGGGAGCAGCACACATATATCACATGTTATTAACATGTTATTAGAGGAACACTGCCCTCCTGGTCAACATGGGAGCAGCACACATATATCATATGTTATTAACATGTTATTAGAGGAACACTGCCCTCCTGGTCAACACGGGAACTGCAGACACATATAACATGTTATTAACACGTTATTAATATGTTATTAGAGGAACACTGCCCTCCTGGTCGACATGGGAGCAGCACACATAT
Source organism: Thunnus maccoyii (assembly GCF_910596095.1). NCBI lineage: Eukaryota > Metazoa > Chordata > Actinopteri > Scombriformes > Scombridae > Thunnus > Thunnus maccoyii. The sequence goes on from NC_056554.1 coordinate 26,352,099, forward strand.
ATCATATGTTATTAACATGTTATTAGAGGAACACTGCCCTCCTGGTCGACACGGGAACTGCAGACGGAAGCATAATGACATGTTAACGTGTTATTGACCTCCAGGTGTCTCACCTGTCAGACGAGCGGTGGGGGGGATCACCCGGGCAGGTAACCCACCACCACCTCTGTTCCTGTGTCTCCTCCTGGACTTCAGGGGGGACAGCAGGACTCCCGCTCCCTCCCCCTTGGCCCCCCCGTCTCCCTTCAGGTTCAGGGGGTCGGTGATGTCACGGGGAACCAGGATCTCTACGGGGTCTCCGCCCCGTGACGGCAGGGGCGAACACTTCGGTGTCTCCTGATTGGTCACCCTGAGGAGGAGAAGGGAGGAGTTTAATGACTGAAGTCCACCTGAGGAAACATACAGGTGTGCTGTGTTCACCATCGTCTCACCTGTTGATGTCTTCGTCCATCAGCGAGTTCAGGTTCAGCGGGTCAAAGATGTTACCGCCCAACAGGAAGTGACTCGGTAACACGGGCTCTGATTGGCTGTCGCTGTTGGCACGGCGACGGCGCTTGGCTAGTCCCTTGAAGCCGACACCCATGGAGTAGCGCCTCTTTGCGATCCGCTGAGCGGGCACAGCGGCGAGCGGGTTCTGACTGTTGCTGGGCGGCTGTAAGCCATTCTTAGGACGGAGGGGGCGGGTCTTAGCGAGCTGTGGCTGCTCTGATAGGCTGACAGGGGCGGCGGGGAAAGCGGGGCTGACTTTAACACTTTCTTTGTCCAATGACATCTTGATCATCTTCCAGCTGTAGGCGGCTCAGCCAATCAGTGATCTACAGACAAAGAGAGGGGAGGAGTCAGAGTGACTGACAGGTGGCAGAGCCAATCAGATTCACCAGCTGATCACACAACACATCGACTGATTGATTATTGGACTAATGGTTGCAGCTCTAAAATAAATACTTAAATACTGTGTTGGCAGCGTGTTTGGTCACATCTGTCACAATAAGACATGAAGTAAAGTGTGATTGAAAGTAGTGGTTTGGTCCCTCTGACTGATATATTATTATATATGACATCATTAGATTATTAATAGTGAAGCATCAGTGTTAGAGCAGCATGTTACTGTTGTAGCTGTAGTTTCAACTACTTTATATACAGTTAGACCATATAACAGCTGGTGTTCTGACTCCACTGCAGCACAACTAAACTGTTTCAGTAATAGTTGCAGTCAAAAAGCCATTTTTCAAAATAAAAGACCAAAACGTTTCTTCTACCTTTCCTTTTTTTTCCTCTGCTGTACTGAAATCATAATGAACCGTGAACTCTGTGCACCGTTAAACCCTAAATATTTCCCTCTGAAATGTAGTAAAGTAACATCACATGGAAATACTCAAGTAAAGTACAAGTACCTTAAAGTTGTACTTAAGTACAGTACTCGAGTAAATGTACTTCAGTTACTCCCCATCACTGATAATAATAATAATAAATAGAGCGTGCTGCCATCTTAAAGAACATTTTGATGTTGAGATTCAGTAAGTCAGTATTTTTACTCTGTTTTTATTGAAGTATTTCTACTCTGTATCTCTACTGCTGTAGTTCTGGATGTTTAAACTCTTCAATAAACACCAAAAAGTCAGACTGACACTTGTTAACTAACTCACAAGTTATCAATCAGTAATCAATCATTGTGTGATCGATCATACTCACTGTGTCCGCTTGTTGTCGTCTGAAGACACACTGTACAGGAATAGACCTGTTAATGTGTCCCTAGCTCCGCCCCCGCCGCTGACTCCACCAATCACGGAGCGCCGTCATGAATAATTCAAACCAACCAACAGAGACAAACAGGTAAACAGTTAGCTTCTCCAGCTAGCCGCCTCCAGCTAACATGCAGGAAGTTGTTAGCATGGAGCTAACACACACACATACACACACACACACACACACACACCTAAAAAAACAACAACTACCAAAACACCGAAAAACCCGCTCGGTGCGTGAAAACGAGCCCGCGCAGAGCTCTCCGTGCGCGTGCGTGCGTGTGTTAGTGTGTGTGTGCGGGCTGATGAGTCATGACTTCAATAAAACAGCAGACTTTAGCCTCGGCTAGCCGTTAGCTGTTAGCCGTTAGCTGTTAGCCGTTAGCTTTTAGCTGCTAGCTGCTGGTTTCGTGTCCCCGTGTTCTTGCTCAAGCCCGCGCTTTTATATGCCAGCTGCGAGGCCACGCCGACCCACATGAGCGACGACACAGCCCACCTATCGCGTGCTAAGCTCTTCTCCCGCCTTCCCGAGAAGCGACCAATCAGAGGGCCGGTCGTCCCGACAGTGAACGAACCTGCCCGAGGAGAGAGGGGCGCTCCGAGCGGCGCCTGACTGAAAACACCAGCGCGGCCGAAAATAAACGGTTTAACGCCAAAAATTAACGGTTTATAGAGGAATATGTGGCGGTTGCGCGTGATAAAAAACACGAGGCGTGAATCCAAAAAAGAACCAACCTGAGATGTTTTGTTTTCAGCCTCTCGGAGAGCGTGAAGCTGCCTGTCAACCCCTTGAGTTAACGGACATTTCTCCCTGAACTTTGCCTTACAGGTGACACCGTCTGTCAGGCTGCTGCAACATTAACCACAAACTTCAATATTTGATGCTCCAGTTTAAGAAAAAAACACTCAATGTCTGGGTTCATTGTTCAGCCACACCGATTAATCTGTTCAGAGTTAAAGAATAAAGAGAACCTGACAGGCCTCACTGAGGGCGCAGTCTAAGAAACTCTTGATCAATAAGCAGAACGTGATTATTGACTTCCTCAGATTGAACTTGGTTTAAACATGAAAAGTTAAATTTTATTTCTAAATAACTTTTACAAAACAAATGATAAAACACTCCACAGCCTGTCTATTATTATTATTATTATTATTATTATTATTATTATTATTATTATTATTATTATTATTATTATTATTATTAACAGTTTCAGGCAGAGTTAAAGAGCATTATCTATTATTCATCATCATCATCATCAGGGATGTCGTCCTGTTGTTGATAAAAAAAAAGGAGTTGAGGTGAATTAAACCTGATAATATCTATAAATTGTGCTGAGAATTTTTATTTCTATATTTCTAACAGCTTCTAGAAAACTGCTCGCTTAAACCTTCAGGTTCTCTTCAAGTTGAAAAACTGACCACAGAGAAGACAAGTACCTGATCGCTTTCATTATTGATTCCCCTCCATTATCTCCTGATTATTTTCTAAATGAATCTATTAATGTATAAAATGTCAGATCTTCAGTTTACTGTCATGTACGACAAAGAAAAACGTTGAATCTTCACATTTTAGAGGCTGAATCCTGAACCAGCAATAGACAACGATTTAAAAACAATAAACAGATACTTGCAAATACATAACGTGACTTAAAATATATTCAAGTCAAATACTGTTGATTTCATATATGATATGATGAGTTTATCTGTTTGACTTTCACTTTGTTTGATCAGGTTTAATCAGGTCAGTTTGCTCGTTAAGAGTTAGTTGAAGTTTCATTATTGTTCTACATAAGAAATATGAATGTAAAGAGATGTTTAATACACTGAGTGTTATTTTTGTGATGTATTGATAACTTTATGTAGATTAAAGAGTCAAACTGTGTAAAGTTAACGTCAGTCAGTAAATGTTCTTCTTGCTTTAATTCTGCACATCAACAGATTTTAAGGATCAAACACAGAAAAACATTTTGTTGTTGCAGTTTAAGCTTCATGTAAATAAAACAGTTTTATGATGATAATAATAAAAATGTCAGAAACTCACCTCCTCCTGAGCAACTTTGATGTTTGTTGATGTGAAACTGAGAAAGTTTTAATGACAGAACAATGAATCCTCTGTTAATGCTGCCAGTTTATTAGCCGTTAGAAAAACATCAGCTAACAATTAGCATTCAGCTAAAATATGATCAGTGAAGGAAAAACTACAATAATTTAGTCTCCAGGACGTAGAAATGTTGACAAAATGTTTGTTTGTCTTTGTTATTTTGCTCTTGATGAGATCATCTGCATCATGTTAATTACAGTCTGTAGATATCTCACCTCAGTAAGTAGCGTCAGACGCTGCTGCAGCTCATCACAGCCCCGCCGATACTGGACCACACCGATATTAAGGAGTGAAAAACTTCTGATATATTGATGTATCAGCTGATGATCTAACACTCACATTTTTTTGTGATTCCTTAAATATCAAACACTTGTGACAAGTATATGTAACGGAGGTGATATTTTACAGTAAACTTCACTGTGCTGCCGATATAACTTTAAAAAATATATCGGTGATATATCTGTGATACGCTGATAACAGCCGATAATATCAGCTGACTGAGATATTAGTCAGGCTTTCATATATACAGTATATATACTAAATATATTAAAAGGTACATATACGGTATAAATATATATATATATATATATAATGATTAACACTGACTAATACTGACTTTGGCACAGGAGGTCGGGGGTTTGAATCCCGGTCGGGGCGGTAACACGTATCCAGTGTAGACCGTTAACAACGGTCCTTAATGCTGCCAGTACCTCTACTACTATACTACTAATAATAATAATGTATATTAATATTCTAACTGTTGTTTGAAGTGTTTTTCAATTTATATGAAAGGTAAATAAATAAATATGATACACTTGTGATGCAGTATTATTACTAGTAATCTACCCAAAGTATCTCAAACTGGCTCCACATTGATGAATTACAACAATAAGTACTTTTACTTTAATACTTTAAGTATTTAAATTCATTTGACGTGTGATGGAGTATTTTTAGAAAACATTATTTCTACTTTTACCTCAGTGAGTATTTGACATGGATGAACATATAACATGATGCAGTACTATTACTATGAACTACCACATTAAAATACTGTGTATTTGTCAGTGATGAAACAAACATTATAATACTATAACACGTGTACTTTTACTGTCAAGCTGTTAATACTTGTGTACTTTTACTTCATGCGGGACTTTAACCTGTAATGGAGTATTTTTACGTTGCTGTACTGGTACTTCTACTGCAGTAAAGTAATCAGAGTACTTAATGCTCAGAGACAGCGGCGGTGGGCGGGGCTGCAGGGGATTAGGACTCCGTTACCCAGCATGCAGCGTGTGTTTGTAAAATCCCCAAAGAGGATTTATGTGGATCAGAGACGACATGCCGCTGAAGAGAGAAGGTGAGACGTTTGTTACAGAGTTTCTTCTTCTCTGTCAGTCCTCCAGGCTCCCTCTTCTTCTTCTTCTTCTTCCTCTTCTTCACTCTGTGTCCTCTCTCTGATATTCTCTGTCTGACCTTTGACCTCTGCCTGTTGTTCTCCTGCTTTCTGCTGGTTTCACCTCTGAGCTGCGTGTGTGCATCATGTGACCTGCTGTAGTACTGATAATACTGATACTGTAGTACTATTACTGCTGCTCCTGTACTACTGATAATACTGATACTGTAGTACTATTACTGCTGCTCCTGTACTACTGATAATACTGATACTGTAGTACTATTACTGCTGCTCCTGTACTACTGATAATACTGATACTGTAGTACTATTACTGCTGCTCCTGTACTACTGATAATACTGATACTGTAGTACTGATAATACTGATACTGTACTACTGATAATACTGATACTGTAGTACTGATAATACTGATATTGAAGTACTATTACTGCTGCTCGTGTAGTACTGATAATACTGATACTGTACTACTGATAATACTGATACTGTAGTATTGATAATACTGATACTGTAGTACTGATGATACTGATACTGTAGTATTGATAATACTGATACTGTAGTACTGTAGTACTGATGATACTGATACTGTAGTATTGATAATACTGATACTGTAGTACTGTAGTACTGATGATACTGATACTGTAGTATTGATAATACTGATACTGTAGTACTGTAGTACTGATGATACTGATACTGTAGTACTGATGATACTGATACTGTAGTACTGTAGTACTGATGATACTGATACTGTAGTACTGATGATACTGATACTGTAGTATTGATAATACTGATACTGTAGTACTGATGATACTGATACTGTAGTACTGATGATACTGATACTGTAGTATTGATAATACTGATACTGTAGTATTGATAATACTGATACTGTAGTACTGATGATACTGATACTGTAGTACTGTAGTACTGATGATACTGATACTGTAGTACTGTAGTATTGATAATACTGATACTGTAGTATTGATAATACTGATACTGTAGTACTGATGATACTGATACTGTAGTACTGTAGTATTGATAATACTGATACTGTAGTATTGATAATACTGATACTGTAGTACTGATGATACTGATACTGCTGCTCCTGTACTACTGATAATACTGATACTGTAGTACTATTACTGCTGCTCCTGTACTACTGATAATACTGATACTGTAGTACTGATAATACTGATACTGTACTACTGATAATACTGATACTGTAGTACTGATAATACTGATATTGAAGTACTATTACTGCTGCTCGTGTAGTACTGATAATACTGATACTGTACTACTGATAATACTGATACTGTAGTATTGATAATACTGATACTGTAGTACTGATGATACTGATACTGTAGTATTGATAATACTGATACTGTAGTACTGTAGTACTGATGATACTGATACTGTAGTATTGATAATACTGATACTGTAGTACTGTAGTACTGATGATACTGATACTGTAGTACTGTAGTATTGATAATACTGATACTGTAGTATTGATAATACTGATACTGTAGTACTGTAGTACTGATGATACTGATACTGTAGTACTGTAGTACTGATAATACTGATACTGTAGTATTGATAATACTGATACTGTAGTACTGATGATACTGATACTGTAGTACTGTAGTATTGATAATACTGATACTGTAGTACTGTAGTACTGATGATACTGATACTGTAGTACTGATGATACTGATACTGTAGTACTGTAGTATTGATAATACTGATACTGTAGTATTGATAATACTGATACTGTAGTACTGATGATACTGATACTGTAGTACTGTAGTATTGATAATACTGATACTGTAGTATTGATAATACTGATACTGTAGTACTGATGATACTGATACTGTAGTACTGTAGTACTGATAATACTGATACTGTAGTATTGATAATACTGATACTGTAGTACTGATGATACTGATACTGTAGTACTGTAGTATTGATAATACTGATACTGTAGTATTGATAATACTGATACTGTAGTACTGATGATACTGATACTGTAGTACCGTAGTACTGATAATACTGATACTGTAGTATTGATAATACTGATACTGTAGTACTGATGATACTGATACTGTAGTACTGTAGTATTGATAATACTGATACTGTAGTACTGTAGTATTGATGATACTGATACTGTAGTACTGTAGTACTGATAATACTGATACTGTAGTATTGATAATACTGATACTGTAGTACTGATGATACTGATACTGTAGTACTGTAGTACTGATAATACTGATACTGTAGTACTGTAGGACTGATGATACTGACACTGTAGTACTGTAGTACTGATGATACTGATACTGTAGTACTGATGATACTGACACTGTAGTACTGTAGTACTGATGATACTGATACTGTAGTACTATTACTGCTGCTGCTGTAGTACTGATAATACTGATACTGTAGTACTGATGATACTGACACTGTAGTACTGTAGTACTGATGATACTGATACTGTAGTACTGATGATACTGACACTGTAGTACTGTAGTACTGATGATACTGATACTGTAGTACTGATGATACTGATACTGTAGTACTATTACTGCTGCTGCTGTAGTACTGATAACACTGATACTGTAGTACTGATGATACTGACACTGTAGTACTGTAGGACTGATGATACTGACACTGTAGTACTATTACTGCTGCTGCTGTAGTACTGATAATACTGATACTGTAGTACTGTAGTACTGATAATACTGATACTGTAGTACTGATAATACTGATACTCTAGTACTGATAATACTGATACTGTAGTACTGTAGTACTGATGATACTGATACTGTTATAGTTAATCAATCTCTCCAGGAAACTTTGTGATCGTAATAATTATCACAAATTCAAGAAATCTTAGTTTAATTAAATTACAGCAACTTTTCTGCATGAAACGTCTGAATCAGCAGCTGCTTGTGGTTTGGACCAATCGTGGCGTTTGGTGTGACGGTAACTGACGTCATTCAGGTGGAAGATGGACAAATCTCATCTGCCAATAAACACGATGCCATAGACGAGCAAAACTATTCCCAAATGTTCCCAAATGTTCCCAAATGTTCCCAAATGAGGTTTGATTCAGTGAGTCAGGAGACATAATCTGCCTCAAACATAAACATCAAACTAGATTTATTTTAAGGGTATTATTGATGATTTTATTTGCTGCTGATGTTGAGCTGAAAGTTTATTTAATAAAGGTTATAAATGGAACTCAAGTACAGTATTTTCTGTTTTTATAGAACTTTGGTTCTCATGTTCAGAAAATGTTTCTGTGATCTACAGGATGCTTTTTATCCAGGAAGTCATTACATATGACTACGTAGTTTTGAGAAAAACAAAACAAAACAAAATCAAACATTTTTCCTGGAGAAACTGACTTCTATCTTCTCACTCTTTTAATTTGTTTTAAATTTTGAAATTCACAGTGTTGAGATGTTTATATTTGACTTTGAAATGATGAATAAATAGATTTTTACATCATTAAACACTTGACAACTATCAGAGAGTTATATTATATTATATTATATTATATTATATTATATTATATTATATTATATTATATTATATTATATTATATTATCTGTTATGTAGTTTTATAAATAAAGCAGCTGTGGAAACTGAAGGTTTAAAACATTTGTGTGACAGTGAAACACCTAAACTGTCAGCTAACTTTAAATTACACTGAACATGAAGATCTGCACTTATACAGCAGAAAAGGTGTAAATCATTCATTTAGTCATTCATTCATGTATTTTGACTGTAGATAATCACAAGTTGTAATTATAAGATATTAAGTTGTAATTATAAGATATTAAGTCATAATTATTAGATATCAAGTTGTAATTATGAGATATTAAGTTGTAATTATGAGATATTAAGTTGTAATTATGTGGTAATTATGAGGTATTAAGTTGTAATTATTAGATATCAAGTTGTAATTATGTGATATTAAATTGTAATTATGAGATATTGAGTTGTAATTATGAGATATTGAGTTGTAATTATGAGATATTAAGTTGTAATTATGAGATATTAAGTTGTAATTATGAGGTATGAAGTTGTAATTATGAGATATTAAGTTGTAATTATGAGATATTGAGTTATAATTATGAGATATTAAGTTGTAATTATGTGATATTAAGTTGTAATTATGAGATATCGAGTTGTAATTATGAGATATTAAGTTGTAATTATGTGATATTAAGTTGTAATTATGAGATATTGAGTTGTAATTATGAGATATTAAGTTGTAATTATGTGATATTAAGTTGTAATTATGAGGTATTGAGTTGTAATTATGAGATATTAAGTTGTAATTATGAGATATTGAGTTATAATTATGAGATATTAAGTTGTAATTATGTGATATTAAGTTGTAATTATGAGATATTAAGTTGTAATTATGTGATATTGAGTTGTAATTATGAGATATTGAGTTGTAATTATGAAATATTAAGTTGTAATTATGAGATATTGAGTTATAATTATGAGATATTAAGTTGTAATTATGTGATATTAAGTTGTAATTATGAGATATCGAGTTGTAATTATGAGATATTAAGTTGTAATTATGAGATATTGAGTTATAATTATGAGATATTAAGTTGTAATTATGTGATATTAAGTTGTAATTATGAGATATTAAGTTGTAATTATGTGATATTAAGTTGCAATTATGAGATATTAAGTTGTAATTATGTGGTAATTATGAGATATTAAGTTGTAATTATGAGATATTAAGTTGTAATTATGTGATATTAAGTTGTAATTATGAGATATTAAGTTATAATTATGTGATATTAAGTTGTAATTATGAGATTCTAAGTTGTAATTATGTGATATTAAGTTGTAATTATGAAATATTAAGTTGTAATTATGAGATTCTAAGTTGTAATTATGAAATATTAAGTTGTAATTATGAGATTCTAAGTTGTAATTATGTGATATTAAGTTGTAATTATGAGATATCGAGTTGTAATTATGTGATATCAAGTTGTAATTATGAGATATTAAGTTGTAATTGTGTGATATTAAGTTGTAATTATGAGATATTAAGTTGTAATTATGAGATATTAAGTTGTAATTATGTGATATTAAGTTGTAATTATGAGATCTTAAGTTGTAATTATGAGGTATTAAGTTGTAATTATGAGATATTAAGTTGTAATTATGAGGTAATTATGAGATAATAAGTTGTAATTATGAGATATTAAGTTGTAATTATGATATATTAACTTGTAATTATGTGATATTAAGTTGTAATTATGAGGTATTAAGTTGTAATTATGAGATATTAAGTTGTAATTATGAGATATTAAGTTGTAATTATGTGGTAATTATGAGATATTACGTTGTAATTATGAGATCTTTTCTCGTTATTATAAGGTTCTAATAAGTCATAATTGTCTTCTGGTTTTCATACAGCAGATATTTTTCCAGTTGCAGCTCTTGTTTAAATTCTACATAAAGACACATTGTCACACCTTACCTGCAGTTACCATCTCAGCACCTCAAACCAGATTACTGCAGGATGTTATTGTAACTTCAGTCATTTTAGGTGTAGTTTTATTATATATTTATATTTATCCAAACCCTCTTAGCGTACATACAACATAACTGCTGTAACTAACTTGTCAGCAGATGTAGTTTGATATTCCAGGTACATTTTCTACATTAACAGAGGAGGATAAACATCATGCAGGTGCTCCACCTGCTCTGAACTCTAACATCTGCAACCACAAACTTTACTGTTTTTCCTCATTCTGTATTCACATTTCAGACATTCAGTCGATTTCCTGGATGTTACTGAGACTCAGGATTCTCCTGCAGGTTTATATCAGAGCTGCAACTATTAGTTCATTAATCCATCAGTCCATCACCAGAAAATTAATCTGCAACTATTTTGATAAATAGATTAATCGTCAACATTTTTCAATGTTTGATGGTTCCAATTTTTTCTTTTCATATGTGACAGTTGAGTGTTAGTCAGACAAAACAAGACTGAATGACCTCTGAAGCATCGTGAAAGCCGCGTTTCACTTTTTTAAAACATTTCATCTTGTAAACAAATCAACTAATGAAGAAAATAAACGACAGGTTCAATGAAAATAATCATTAGTTGCAGCTCTAGTTTGTATTCTGATCACCAGTTCACATTATTTACACTTCAGACACGTTACAGGTGTGTTACAGGTGTTTCGAGTGTGTTTCAGGTGTGTTTCAGGTGTGTTTCAGGTGTTTTGGGTGTGTTTCAGGTGTATTACAGGTGTGTTTCAGGTGTGTTACAGGAGTATTACAGGTGTGTTTCAGCTGTGTAACAGGTGTGTTAGAGAGGGGTTACAGGTGTATTACAGGTGTATTACAGTTATGTTTGAGGTGTATTAAACTCATTTTAAATGTCTGTTCAGCAGCTATAAAGTCATTTTAATCATTGTCTTTATACAAGAACATTTTTAGATATTTTTGATGATAAGTTCCTCCTGCAGTAAACGGCTGCAGCCTTCGTCTTGTTTAAAAACATGTCAGGTGACATTAAAATCAGTTATTTCTATTTCTATTTCTATTGCAACACAGAGATTCCTGTTACAGTTTAACACTGAACTCAATAAAGCGTTTAAGATGATCACACATGACGTGTTTCAGATCAGCTGTATGCTGAATGCTGCTGCCGTTAATCCGTTAACGTGAGCCTGAATCCTGTTTCCTCAGATACGGAGCGAGCCCTGCAGGTGATGGAGGCCTGTCAGGCCGGAGCTACTGAAGGGGTCAAAGGTCGCGCTGAGAGACTGCTGAACATCTTCCAGAGTGACCTGTTCCAGGCGCTGCTGGGTAACACACACACACACACACACACACACACACACACACACATCTGATCAATATTCATGTCACATAAAGTTCACTCAGATCAGCAGGTGATCAGCTATAATCAATAAACCAATCAGCGATCGATCAGTGAGTAATAAAGAGTTAATAAACGTGTGAAACGTCTCTGAGCTCTGGACGGACGTCTGTCAACTCTGCCTGTTAATCTGGTCTTAATGATGTCATCAGTGTGACATCACAGTTCCTGGATTGGACGGGACATGTATGGATTAACCCGTGTGTGTGTGTGTGTGTGTGTGTGTGTGTGTGTGTGTGTGTGTGTGTGCAGACATACAGGAGTTCTACGAGCTGACGGTGTGTGAGAACCAGACGACGAGCCGGCCGCACACACCTGGACAGGTACGCTCACACACACACACTTCAGTTCCTCAGGTAAAGCAGAGAGCTTCCTGCTGCAGACGTTCTGGTGTCACGGAGACGTCTGACGGCTGAAAGACGACGGTTGAGCTGCAGTGAAAAGTTGTTCTGGATCTGAACCGGAGTTCAGCTGTTGAGTATCGATGGTTTAAATAATAAATTCCAGTTAATATCCATCAAACTGCAGTTGGGTTGTTTTGACTGAGTAAAAATAACTGAATCCGTCTCATTAAACACTCCAGAATATATGAATCTGTTCATATATATTTCATGTCTAAAGTTTTCCTGCTGGACACCAGATGTCTCCTACTTCACTGTAAAGTTCCCACATCACACTGTGTCAGTTTAATACCGGACCACGATTGGCTCCAAACTGGCTGTGATGTCACAAATCCTGCTTGTAGGCCCCGCCCCTTAAAAAACTGGATTTTTAACGAGCTCAGAAAAACTTTCCTCCTTCAGCAGATGAAGATGAAACAAACTCTGCACAGTGAGGAGAACAACAATCAGCTGATGTTACATCCACACTAATACGTTTTAAAACGCAGAACTTTTGCTACGTTTACGCCTGGCGTCCACACTACTCCGCCGTTCCTGAACCCTAAAACAGAGACTTTTGAAAACGATGACTTTCTGGTTGGGTCTTCTCAGTCATGGCTCATGTGTTACTTTCAGTAACAGTTCAACCTCGTCGTCGGACCAATCAGAGATCTCTTTTCATCATCGCTGTTCTTCTTCTGTAGTATTATCTGCAACCAACCGCAGACACTCTGCTTCCTGTTTACACCGGCACGCACATGCCCAGTGTACATGAATGGTCATGTGATACGTGTTTTCAGGCATGTTAGTATGGTACGGAGGTTATTTCCTGAAACGGTGCTAAAACACTCGTGTGGATGGAGTTTTCATTTTAAAACGCCGTTTTAACATTCTTTAACATAAAACAAGTCATTAACGGGCGATATTACACATTTACAAGATCAAACCTCTGAGAATCCACACTTCACAACGACCTCTTCAGATTCCACTGCTGCGCAGCTATCTGACAGCACGTAAAACAGTTTGAAGAAGGTTTTAACTCGCATCCATCTCTTTCACTCTTTATCATAATAAAACACTTTAAACTGTTAAAATGAGTTAAAATGACTAGATGGTCATGAGCCGTTCTGCATAACGAGCACCCAGAGAACACTGAGACGTTGTTCATTAATTTTGCGTAGATCAAGTTCAGAGTCAAGCCATAAATGTAAGAATTTAATCTGATCAACTCTATGCAGAGAAGTACCATCATTACATGTTAAGATTAGATTATTAGACTCAGTTTTAAGTCTCTGTCTTGTACCAAAGACCATAATGTAAGATTTTGTGCTACTGAGCAGCAGATTATTAGATAAGAACCAGTTTTATAAAGTATTAAAGCTGATTGAAGGGCAGTCTGGAGGTTTAGAAGTATAAATGACGGTATCATCTGCATATCGCGGAGCAGAGGAGTTTGAACAGATTAAAGGAGGCTCATTAATAAAAACAGAGAAAAGAAGTGGACCCAGAGTCGGACCCTGGGGTACACCTCTTTGTTAAACAAGTCAATCAGACTTACTCAATTATATGAAAGCTGTGCCTACATTAGCTGGCCGTCAGCTGGACTTCCTCTCCAGCAATGTCCGTATATGTTTTTAGCTCATCGGTGTTCATCACTGTTTAGCTTCTCTGCTGATGTTTCTGTACACAGTCTGCAGCTTTTTACATCCTGTATGTTCAGATGAACAACTCAATATGTTCTCCTTTCTTAAATGGTCCAACTGACGTCAGTTATACACCTTAACAATGTGTCACGAAGATAATGCCTAAAAAAATCATATATAACCAAACACACAGCAAACACATGAAGTATCTTATTGATACAAGACATGAATCATTTTTACAGAAACATACTGATGTGCAACAGTATTTAATAGATGAATAAAACATAGGAGTCGACATGTTATTTTGCTGTTAATATTCTTTGTATTTTATTCTTAGTTGTGTCACCTTGTAAAGATATAACTGCTGACGATGGTTTACAGTCCATGTGATGAATTAATGATATAAATGATATAAAGAGCTGCACGTAATGACAGATGTTCTGCTGTTGGAGAACCTCACTGGTGCAACACAATCTATGAAACTGCACTTCTTCTTCTTCTTCTTCTTTCCCGTTAGTTGCATTGACTGGTGGAGCAGGCAGCATGTTGATATGAAAACAGCAGGTTCAGCGTGTCTTCATCCATTCATGGCTCATTGTGGGAGTAGAAATGAGGCCCCTCAATGACTGAGATTTATAAAACAGAACCGCACATACGCACAGCTTCATAAATCCAACGCAAGAACGCGTCTGCATGTTTCTGGTTTTGTGCGAACACACGGTTTTCGTCATGAATCTGAACCCTGACGTTCATTAGAGGGAGAAACTCACACATATATCTGTATTAGAAACTTGTGCACACTTGTGTCTGCTAAAAAGCTATTTGACTTGAGTTTCATGATAAGACAAAGAGACAAAAAACAAAAAACAACAATTAAGTAAAATATGATTGTCAGAAATTGCATATTAACAAATGTATAGTAATAATAATATAATGAGTGGTAGTGGAGGTGATGTGTTAAATAAGGACCAGGAGACACATCAATGTCTGATAGTCAGATGTCAGATTTCAAGGTTGTTATCGTCATCCCAACACGTTGTACATGCAAAGAAACCAAATTAACATCATGCGTGTCCTGGTTCAATAAGATATGAAGACAAAGAACAAACTATGGGAATAAAATAATGAAAGTATCACATAATAACAATAATAAATACTATAAATAATTTAGAAAGTACTAAAGTATGAGAGCGCGCCGACGTCTTAAAGAACGTTTTAATGCTGAAACTTTTGCAATACGTCCTCCGACCTTGTCTGTCTCTCTCTAATCCACATGGCAACACCCATCACTGTTACTTAGCAACAGCTGCAGCAGCATTACCGGGGCAACAGCTGCATAACACCATGGCAACAAGAGCCCAACCCCCACCCCCTCCTCCTCTTTTTATCATCAACCAGTGAGTGACTCAAGGAGGTGTCCACCCCCCCCCCCCCCAACCCCCCCTCCCCCCATAAACACACACACACACACACACACACACACGCACACACACACACACACACACACACACCAGCCTTCTTCTTCTTCTTCTTCTTCTTCTTCTTCTTTTTCCGTCTCTCTCGCTCGCCCCCCTCTCGCTCGCCGCTGACAGACGGAGTACAGACGAGGCGAGAGAGAGAGAGAGAGCGAGGGGAGGACGGACAGACGGACGAGGGGGGGGGAGGGCAACAGATCGAGCATGAGTGCGTGAGCGTTTGTGTGTGTGTGTGTGTGTGTGCGTGGAAATGTGTGAGTGTGTGTGAGTGAGTGTGTGAGTGTGTGTGTGTGTGTGTGTGTGGATATGGACTGCCTCTGCATTGTCACCACCAAGGTAAGAGCAGACCGCCCGCATGCAATGCATCCTCCAAAAACACACACACACACACACACACACATGCAAACACCGGCTTTCATGGTTTATGAGGACGCACACATGTTTTATGAGGACACATGCGTGTCCTCATAAAACATGTGTGCGTCCTCATAAACCATGAAACCTGGTTTTTCCATTTCATGTGTGTGTGTGTGTTTGCTGCTTCCATTTTCATTCACAACCGTCTCTCTCTCTCTTTTTTCCTTCACGTGTACATGTGTGTGTGTGTGTGTGTGCGTGTGTGTGTGTGTGTGTGTGTGTGGTTAGCATGCACACATTAATATGCATGTTAGCTCAGGCTAGCTTTTATAGCAAGGGCCGTCAATTAACCACACACATGTGTAAAACAAACATGCAGGTTTGCCAACACATGTCACATGACACAGACAGTCGTTATTTTTTTTTTTATTTATTCAGTGTTCAGAAATGGTAAAAAAAAAAAAAAAGGACATGTTTGATGTGTAATAATGTGACACATGTTTAAGTGCAACAGGTTGCGTCGTGTCCTCCAGCAGGGGGTGTGAGAGACTAAAGTGCACTGTCACTGTGTTCGGTTGCGTTTGTCACTAACGTAGTGAGTTAACGTTGTTTGTTAAAGTAGAATAGACATGTGCGCTGAATTAAGCAGAGCTAATACAACAATCGTGGATAAAGTTAAGACTGTTTGCGACTTTTTGCAAAAAAAAAATGCATGTGAATTTCACATTTCAGGATTGGAGTGCGTCAGTCACATTCATGTCAAGGTTTAAGTGTTTCTTGTGATTTTGGTCAAAGTTGATTTAAACATGTTGGTCCAAAGGAGCCCAGAACTCTCAGAAGATGACATTTAATTAATCTTTTTAACGCAAATTATCTTCTTTGCCCAAATTATTATGTGGGTTGAAAAGTAAATATCCTATTTTAAATTTGATTTACAGGTGTTTTTAGCTCTGGTTTGGTCCATTATTTACTGGTGTTTTTAGCTCTGGTTTGGTCCATTATTTACTGGTGTTTTAGCTCTGGTTTGGTCCATTATTTACTGGTGTTTTAGCTCTGGTTTGGTCCATTATTTACTGGTGTTTTAGCTCTGGTTTGGTCCATTATTTACTGGTGTTTTAGCTCTGGTTTGGTCCATTATTTACTGGTGTTGTAGCTCTGGTTTGGTTCTATATTTACTGGTGTTTTATCCTTGGTTTAGTCCATTATTTACTGGTGTTTTAGCCCTGGTTTGGTTCTATATTTACTGGTGTTTTAGCTCTGGTTTGGTCCTGTATTTACTGGTGTTTTAGCTCTGGTTTAGTCCATTATTTACTGGTGTTTTAGCCCTGGTTTGGTCCATTATTTACTGGTGTTTTTAGCTCTGGTTTGGTCCATTATTTACTGGTGTTTTTAGCTCTGGTTTTGGTCCATTATTTACTGGTGTTTTAGCTCTGGTTTGGTCCATTATTTACTGGTGTTTTTAGCCCTGGTTTGGTCCATTATTTACTGGTGTTTTTAGCTCTGGTTTGGTCCTATATTTACTGGTGTTTTAGCTCTGGTTTGGTTCTATATTTACTGGTGTTTTAGCCCTGGTTTGGTCCATTATTTACTGGTGTTTTAGCTCTGGTTTGGTCCATTATTTACTGGTGTTTTAGCTCTGGTTTGGTTCTATATTTACTGGTGTTTTTAGCTCTGGTTTTGGTCCATTATTTACTGGTGTTTTTAGCTCTGGTTTGGTCCATTATTTACTGGTGTTTTAGCTCTGGTTTGGTCCATTATTTACTGGTGTTTTAGCTCTGGTTTGGTCCATTATTTACTGGTGTTTTAGCTCTGGTTTGGTCCATTATTTACTGGTGTTTTAGCTCTGGTTTGGTCCATTATTTACTGGTGTTTTAGCCTTGGTTTGGTCCTATATTTACTGGTGTTTTAGTCCTGGTTTGGTCCATTATTTACTGGTGTTTTAGCTCTGGTTTGGTCCATTATTTACTGGTGTTTTAGCCCTGGTTTGGTCCATTATTTACTGGTGTTTTAGCTCTGGTTTGGTCCATTATTTACTGGTGTTTTAGCTCTGGTTTGGTCCTATATTTACTGGTGTTTTAGCTCTGGTTTGGTCCATTATTTACTGGTGTTTTAGCCCTGGTTTGGTCCATTATTTACTGGTGTTTTAGCTCTGGTTTGGTCCATTATTTACTGGTGTTTTAGCTCTGGTTTGGTCCTATATTTACTGGTGTTTTAGCCTTGGTTTGGTCCATTATTTACTGGTGTTTTAGCTCTGGTTTGGTCCTATATTTACTGGTGTTTTAGCCTTGGTTTAGTCCATTATTTACTGGTGTTTTAACCCTGGTTTGGTCCATTATTTACTGGTGTTTTAGCACTGGTTTGGTCCATTATGTACTTATGTTGTAGCTCTGGTTTGGTCCATTATTTACTGGTGTTTTAGCTCTGGTTTGGTCCATTATTTACTGGTGTTTTAGCACTGGTTTGGTC
>NC_056554.1:26370696-26388196 GCF_910596095.1 Thunnus maccoyii
TTCTTCACTTTCATCTTTGACGTTAGTTAACACAGTTATCTGTGTCATGTGGGTTTCACCACTAATCCGTCTCTTTGGGAGACTGGCGGCGTCCTGAGTGAACGTGAGCGCAGATTATTACAAGCCGGATATCTTCTGCACATTCTGACACTAAAATGACTTTTTTCAGGAGGAAGTGAACTTTGTTGGAGACCTTCCTCTGTCTCAGGAACACTCTCTCATTTATGTTTATCATTTTGTTGTCATGAACTTCTGTTTACCGCTTCTCTCTCATTGGGGGGGGGTTGCTAAATGCTAACTGTCCAGGCGCTAATGCTAACATTAGCTCAGCCGTGTATCCGCCTGCTTCCTGCTTCATATAATCAACATAATGCACTTTAAATAAAGATGAAACACACCAAGGTTGATCATGTGAATTTGCACCTTGTTTTAAAGAAGTAAACTCCGTCGGATGCTGTGGTTGTATCCTGGATGCCGGCAGGTTGAGTTTGTAGGGCTGAAGAGGCAAAGCTAGCCCTTTAGCATCATGGATGTATGAAGAGAACTGGATACAGCATCAGAGGCAGGGCCTCGTTCATTCCTATGAAAGCTGCTCAGTGGCGCATGAAGCCAAAAAATTTCAACTTCTTCTGCATCTGTGTGGCCCATAAAGCAGCTCAATCATGTGGCTCTTCTAGACTTTTCAAAATGTGATGGAATGGATCAATTTATGATATGGAAACCAGTCATTTTACAGACGTCTCTTTCATAATGTAAGTCTGTGGGGAAACGTCTTTTTGGGCCAGTGTGCATCACATGACGTTGTAATTACACAGTTTGGCTGCTCTGTCAGATTTGCTTCAAAGCCTGGCGCTCTTCCTGTATCCAGTTCTCTTCATAGACTCGTGGTTACGATGGGTCGTGTCTAGATGGGGTTAGGGGACGAGGGGGGAGAGGCGACAGGAAGTTTATACCATTTCACACCACTGGCGCCGCTTGTAATGCATCATCTGTTGTTATAGAGCATCTTTGATAAAAGCCAAAGACTCTTACCTTTGTTAGCTACCAGACTGTTAGCTTCAACTGTAGTTATCCCAGTAACTCCAGTCTGTAAACCTGCTGGGATGTTCTGGGAGATGTTTGGGGGCTGCTGGCTCTAATGTCTCTGTAGCATCTTTGATATATGATTTAATTCCTTCTGGAAGATAAATGTTGGTCTCACAGCTAAATTACAGACTGAATAACATCATTTACTGCGTCTTCCTGTCAGTAAGGTTTTGTTTTCTTGACACTCTTCTTTAGTTAGCTACATGACTGTTAGCTTAAACTTCAGTTAGTGACCAGACTTTGATTAGCTACATGTATTGAATATATCATGACTTTTACCTTCGTTAGCCTCTAAACTGTTAGCTTCTAGTAGCAACTATAGAAATGTATCTTTGACTTTTAGCTACAAGTTAGCTTCTTGACTTTTATTGTTGGCTAACCATGTTGGCTTTGGGACTCTTAGCTTCAACTTTACTTAGCAACTAGACCTTTATCTCTGACTTTAGTTTAAGGAAGAGTGTTACATTTGGATATAGTAGCCTAAAAGATAAAAGCTAAAGACTCTTACCTTTGAATTTAGTTAGCTACCAGACTGTTAGCTTCAAGTAAAGTTAGCAAGTACCTGATATATGTATGTATATATATTTTTTACTTTAATTAGCCTCTAAAGTGTTAGCTTAAGCTCAGTGTAGCTGCTATAAATCTTTCATTTGACATTAATTAGCCACAATTGAGTTTCTTGACTTGTTTTGTTGGCTGACCATGTTGGCTTCTCGACTGTTAGCTTCAACTTTAGTTATAAACAGACTCTTAGTTTTGACCCCAGTTAGCTAACTACAGGACGAGCTAGTTTTACACATAAAAACCAGTAAATGTTACTGTTTATTCCTGATTAGTACAAAGCAGAAGCTGAAAGTTCTCTTCTGTCTGTACATCAGTGAAGTGTTTTATATAGCTAAGAGTAAACAGGAACCATGTTAAAGGGTTCCCAGTGTTCCCAGTTAAACCAGCAGTCAGGTGTCTGTAATCATTCCTCCTGTTCATACTGGATATTAAAAGATCCTTCAAATGTGCTTTAATGGAAGTGATGGAGGATAAAATCCACAGTGTGTCCACACAGTCATTTAAAGTCTGTGTGAAGCTTCTATTCAGCTTCATCAGTCTGAGTTAGTCATATCAAGTGGATATCTGACACATTTACAGTCTTTTTAGCATCAAATTCCCTCTTTGTGTTTCCTCGGACAGTGTTTCCCTGTTGAGCTGCAGGTGGAAGTATAGTAACAAAAAGAGGAACTTTGGCACTAAAAAGACTGTAACGTTGAAAGATATCTACTTGATTTGACTCATTTGGACGCTGAAGCTTCATATTAGCTTCAGACTGTGGATTTTGTCCTCCATCACTTCCATTGTAAGGTCATTATGAAGGGATCTTCTAATGGTCAGTATGAATAGGAGGAATGATTACAGCAAGCTTTAATGTTCATTTGGGCTCCTGACTGATGGTTTCAGACACATTTGAACAATAGTGAACCAGTCCTTCAACATCAGGCTGATGATGTTGAATCTTCTCCTCATAAATAAACAGTTCAAATGAATCCGACAGACTGAAGCTGTTTGTTTTCAGCTTGTGATGTTCTGATGAATGCAGAGAGCTTCTCACTGATGTTTGTGACCTTTCTGAACAGCTCTGTGGTGGAGATACCTCCACCACAGAGAGAGAGAGAGAGAGAGAGAGCTGTCAGGGGAAATGAGGAATGGGTTTAATTAATTCAGTGTGAACTGTAACTCTCTCTCTCTGCTGTCAGTTTGCCTCTCTCGCCCTCTCTCTCTCTCTGTTATATAACTGTGTTCTCTCCTCCAGATTCTCCAGAGACAAACAACCAAGTTACTGTGTTGTAGAGCTGACAGCTGCTCAGCCTGCAGCAGTTCACTGTGCTGCTGACAGACAGGCAGAAAACACTGCACAAAAAGCAAATTCAAGGAACTTATAATGTCTTATTTTAGGATGATTAAACCTTTTTTTTCATTCTTATCAAAGACAAACACTCCTGTCAAGCAGCATCTGCACTGCAGGTTATTAGACTTGTTTCATGGTCTTCATTTGTCTCAGTAAGGTATTCAGTCTATTTTCAGCTCGAACTGACAGGAAACGAGTCTGAAAAGTGGATTGCACCGTCATCACCCTGCTGTCTCTGTTATAAAGAAAAAAAAACAAGATTGATTTGCTTGTTTCAGAAATCAGAGCACAACTCAAGTGTTTGAAGATATTAATACCTAAACTGAGACAAATTAAAAGGTAGAGGCACACCACAACTCACTAACGCTTTAAAGAGTTCGACTTTAAAGACAAATAATCTAGTTTCAAGCATCTTTAACTTGCATTTCATTTCTCATATGTGAATATTTGTGAATCTAAGTCTTTATGTTCAGATCATTTTATTCTTGTTTTTTCGCTGAGCCTGTTTTTGCAGTGCAGCGTATTATAAACAAGTTCTGTTGTGTATTTGGTTCACGGTCAGTGTTTAACTCTTCTCGCTCCTCAAAGACCGACTCTGTCTCCTAGAAATCACGTTCACAAATGACTTCACTGCAACAGCCTGTATGTTTTGTTGGAAGTGCAACGTTAACATTGATACACTAGTGAACCAGTGAAATTTGATCATTTCAAGCAAGAAAATCTGCCAACAGGATCAGTGAAAATGACTTAATATGTTTCTTGAAACTACCATAAAATTAAACATGATCTAACCTTAAAGAGGATTTATTACGCTCCACTAAACATGATCAGTTCAAAAAACTCCTTATTTATCTTCTGCTGGTCCTTTATGCAGCCCCCTCAGTTCAGCCTCTGTCTCTAACAGGAAGTCTTGGCTCCTGTCTCTTTAAGGCCCGCCTCCCAATGAGCCCGCTCTGTTCTGATTGGCCAGCTTTACGTATCAGAGTCGTGTAAAGTTACCGCTGATGCAAACCCAACATTTCCTGCTTTATTGCTTCAAATTAAAAGCTTTTAAATGACTGAATAACGGGAGATTTTTATTGTGAAGAATATACAGGAAGTGAAAGGTTGAAACAACAACGTGTGGATATATTTGGAGCTGTTTGTCGAGCGGATCAGTTAGAAATAACGCAGGGAGGAAGAGTACACGCAGAGACAGCCACAGTGATGATGATGATAATGATGATGATGATGAAGAGCTGCAGACAACCAGCACACCTCCAACAGGTAAACTACTTATTCTACTTTGCTGTGCTGTGTAATGGAGTCACGGCTCGGCGAGGAGCAGACGACCATATAAGGAAATCAGAGCTGCTGCTTCCTGCTCACAGGGATCACTGCTATATATACATACATATATAATACTGCTACATATGTTTACCTCGTTATTTAACACTTTAGCCACGTTTAATATGAACATCCAACATTGTAACATTATATATATACGACTGAAAATAAGGAGAATCATAATAGGCCTCCTTTTAAACTAGTTTTTAAAGTCAGATTTAAGTCTGATCTGTCAGAAATTCACGTTAAAAATGCTTGAAATTAGATTATTTGTCTTTACAGTCGCCTCAGTTAATGAGTTGTTACCTTTAAATTTGGCTCAGATGAGGTATTAACGTATTCAAACATTTAAGTTGTGCTCTGATGTCTGAAATAAGCAAAGTGATCTTGTTTTCTCATAACACAGACAGCAGGGTGATAATGGTGCAATCCACTTCTCAGACTCGTTTCCTGTCAGTTCGAGCTGAAAATAGACTGAATACCTTACTGAGACAAATGAAGACCATGAAACAAGTCTAATAACCTGCAGTGGAGATGC
The DNA here is from genome assembly GCF_910596095.1 of Thunnus maccoyii. Lineage (NCBI taxonomy): Eukaryota > Metazoa > Chordata > Actinopteri > Scombriformes > Scombridae > Thunnus > Thunnus maccoyii. The sequence goes on from NC_056554.1 coordinate 26,375,544, forward strand.
TGCTTGTCTTTGATCAGAAGAATCATCCTAAAATAAGATATTATAACCTCTAGAATTTGCTTTTATGCAGTGTACTGAACGTATCCATGAATGATCAGAGACGACGTACCTGGTTGTTTTTTTCCACCATGACAGTGTTTGTGGTTGTGTTCAGACTCTGGCAGCTCTTGGTTCAGGTCCGAGGAAGATCCTGGTCTCTGTCTGCAGTGACTTGAAGCTCAACAATGATGAACATTTAAGCCACACGCGTTACGCTTGACAACACAACGTAACTGAGAAAAACATCTGGTTGTACATGAGGGTCATATCTAGAAGACAGAGATGCTTCATCTCTGTGGTCGGGTGAAAACCTCGTATCGTTATAATATAAAGCTTTGTGAGTGACGGCAGTGACGCAGACCGTGTGCTTCACATATACAGGAAGTGCTCAGAAGTTCTGACGTTTGTGATCAAACTGCTGTTTTCAATGAGTCGGTAACGTCTTCTGACTCTGAGATGTTGATCTGAGTGAGATTAAAGGTTAAATATAAGACAGTTCAGTGCTGTGAGGACAGCGGTGCGTCCTGATGCGTCAGTCACTGATGACGTGTTAAGACGTCACCTGTGTGCAGGTGTTTTCAGGTCACAAACAGCTGATCTGTCTCACCTTCTGTTCGCCCTCACTGGTCAGACCACACTGATCCATCTGACACAAACTGCAAACTGTCCCACAGAGTCAGAGACGCTGACTGTAGGTACCCTGACAGTCATTATGCTGTTTATGTCAACACACAGTAGTGCTCCCTAGCAACAATAAAAATATAGTCTGGCAAAAACCCAGAAATGTGTTTCAGTTTCCTACATTCATCCACCTTTAAACTCCATCACAAGCATCCAGCATCACCACTGCAGCTCCCAGACACACCTGCAAAAACACCTGTACACCATCCTGAACACCGCAGCAACCACCTAGAAACCCCAAAGAACAGAGTGTAAAGCTGCAACAACCCAGAATAACAGTTGCAACCACCTTTTCATCAGCTAAACTGATGCATTGTGGGAACAGGAGGGATGAAATATTCAATGCTGGGTTGCCAGGTGTTAGAACCTCTTATCTACATCAGAGTACTGCCACAGAAACTACAAAGTAACACCATAGCAACGACCTAACAACCACCAAGTAACACCATGGCAATCACCTGATAACCACTATGCAACACCATAGTAACCACCTGATAACCACCAAGTAACACTATAGCAACCACCTGGTAACCACTAACACCATAGCAACCATCTGGTGATCACCAAGTAACATCTTAGCGACCACCTGATAACCACCCAATAATACCATAGTGACCACCTGATAACCAGCAAGTAACATCTTAGCAAGCACATGACAACCACCAAGTGATACCATAGTGACCACCCAATAACCACCAAATAACACCATAGCAACCATCTGATGATCACCAAGTAACACCTTAGCAACTACCCAAAAACCACCAAGTAACATCTTAGCAACTACCTGGTAACCACTAAGTAACCATAGCAACCATCTGATGATCACAAAGTAACATCTTGGTAACAACCATCCAAGTAATACCATAGTGACCACCCAATAACCACCAAATAACACCATAGGAACCCTCGGATAACCACCAAGTAACACCTTAGCAACGTCCAATCATGTGGTTTGGATTTGGAGGTGGGCGGGGCAACAGTTTGGTACATACGATAAAAAAGGTTGGGCTGTCAATCAAACTGTGTGGGCGGGGCCTGTGGCACTGTGTGGAAGAGATGATATGAGAGGGAGAGAGAGAGGTGGTCGCTATAGCTACAGTTACAGTTGTCTAGGTAACCGGCCCCCTGAGGGCTGAACAGCTGTTACCATGGAGTTGCCGTGGTGATGAGCCGTTAGCAGAGAGAGATGCTGGAGGTGATTTAACCCTTTGTGTGTTTTTACAGATGAACGGATCAGAAGGAGAGCTGGAGTACGAAGAGATCACACTGGAGAGGGTGAGACACACACACACACACACACACACTGATAATACACACACACACACACTCATAATACACACTAATACACACACACACACTCATAATACACACTGATACACACACACTCATAATACACACTGATACACACACACTCATAATACACACTGATACACACACACTAATAATACACACTGATACACACACACTCATAATACACACTGATACACACACACTGATAATACACACTGATACACACACACTAATAATACACACTAATACACACACTAATAATACACACTGATACACACACACTGATAATACACACTGATACACACACACTAATAATACACACTAATACACACACTAATAATACACACTAATACACACACACACTCATAATACACACTGATACACACACACTGATAATACACACTGATACACACACACTCATAATACACACTGATACACACACACTGATAATACACACTGACACACACACACTCATAATACACACTGACACACACACACTCATAATACACACTGATACACACACACTGATTATACACACTGACACACACACACTCATAATACACACTGATACACACTGTAACACACATTTAACTCACACTGATGCACACTGTAACACACACTGTAACTCACACTGATGCACACTGTAACACACACTGTAACTCACACTGATGCACACTGTAACACACACTGTAACTCACACTGATGCACACTGTAACACACACTGTAACTCACACTGATGCACACTGATACACACTGTAACACACACAATGATACACACTGTAACACACACTGTAACACACACTGTAACACACACTGTAACTCACACTGATGCACACTGTAACACACACTGTAACTCACACTGATGCACACTGATACACACTGTAACACACACTGTAACACACACATTTAACTCACACTGATGCACACTGTAACACACACTGTAACTCACACTGATGCACACTGATACACACTGTAACACACACTGTAACACACACATTTAACTCACACTGATACACACTGTAACACACACTGTAACACACACATTTAACTCACACTGATACACACTGTAACACACTGTAACACACACATTTAACTCACACTGATGCACACTGTAACACACACTGTAACTCACACTGATGCACACTGTAACACACACTCTAACTCACACTGATGCACACTGTAACACACACTGTAACTCACACTGATGCACACTGTAACACACACTGTAACACACACTGATGCACACTGTAACACACACTGTAACTCACACTGATACACACTGTAACACACACTCTAACTCACACTGATGCACACTGTAACACACACTGTAACTCACACTGATGCACACTGTAACACACACTGTAACACACACTGATGCACACTGTAACACACACTGTAACTCACACTGATGCACACTGATACACACTGTAACACACACATTTAACTCACACTGATGCACACTGTAACACACACTGTAACTCACACTGATGCACACTGATACACACTGTAACACACACAATGATACACACTGTAACACACACTGTAACTCACACTGATGCACACTGATACACACTGTAACACACACATTTAACTCACACTGATGCACACTGTAACACACACTGATACACACTGTAACACACTGTAACACACACATTTAACTCACACTGATGCACACTGTAACACACACTGTAACTCACACAGTGATACACACTGTAACACACACTGTAACACACACTGATGCACACTGTAACACACACTGTAACTCACACTGATGCACACTGATACACACTGTAACACACACTGTAACACACACATTTAACTCACACTGATGCACACTGTAACACACTGTAACACACACTGTAACACACACTGTAACTCACACAGTGATACACACTGTAACACACACTGTAACACACACTGATGCACACTGTAACACACACTGTAACTCACACTGATGCACACTGATACACACTGTAACACACACTGTAACACACACATTTAACTCACACTGATGCACACTGTAACACACACTGATACACACTGTAACACACACTGTAACACACACTGATGCACACTGTAACACACACTGATACACACTGTAACACACACTGTAACACACACTGATGCACACTGTAACACACACTGTAACACACACTGTAACTCACACTGATGCACACTGATACACACACTGTAACACACACTGTAACACACACTGATGCACACTGATACACACACTGTAACACACACTGATACACACTGTAACACACACTGTAACTCACACTGTAACACACACTGTAACACACACTGATACTGATTCGTCCTAAAGATAAGCTCCACCCGGCTGACATCAGCAGCTATTTTTAAGTCCCCACCCGGTTATTTTAGGAATCATTTCAGAAATCAAACCAACCTGAACCTGAAGCTTCAGATCAGAGTCGTTTGATCACGCGGCTCCTGATTTCATCTTTATGCTCCAGTTTCAGTCTTCTGAGCCGAGTTTATCTGCAGACGTGACAGTGAACATTTCACAAGAAGAAAAAACAAAACTGAGACAGAAGTCAGGAAGAAATGAGCAGAAATATATTTTACGTTTATTTAAATTTCTCAAACTCAGACGTTTAAAAAATGATAATTTCTGCATCAGTCAGTTAAAAAATTCCAGTCATCAAAACATGTTTGTGCAAAGAGAAAGTAAATTAAAACTGTTTAAAGGTGCAGTTCAGTAATAAATATGTGGCCAGAAGTATGTGGACAGTCAGTTCAATGAATATGAAGAATAAAGTTTCCAACTATTAAAATGTTCTGATTTATTTCTCATCAGGCACAAACAGTTCAAATAAATTCATCTTCAAATCAGTGAAGGAACTTCACGTAAATACCAAATCTGTAAACGAGACACGTTTCCGTGTTCTACTTCCTGTCAGGTCTGTTCGCCTGTTTCAACACAGACACATTAATCAGTCAGGAGACGTCTTACAGCAGCTGAATCAATCAGATAATCTGAATCCAGACTGTCAGACGGGACCCTGAACGCACCGGTGGTGACATCATTTCCTCTTCTCGTTAACCAATCAGACGAACACAAAGTTAATTTGAGCTCATTCAAAGAATCAGTTTAACTCTTAAAATAATAACATGAAAATATGTTTCAGAATGATTAACTGTGTCTGTCTGTGTGTGTGTGTGTGTGTGTATGTGTGTGTGTGTGTGTGTGTGTGTTCAGGGGAACTCTGGTCTGGGTTTCAGCATCGCAGGAGGAACTGATAATCCTCACATCGGAGACGACCCGTCCATCTTCATCACCAAGATCATCCCGGGAGGAGCCGCCGCCCAGGACGGACGCCTCAGGTACACACACACACACACACACACACGCACACGCACACACGCACACACACACACACACACATACACATACACACACACGCACACACACACACGCACACACACACACACACACACACACACACACATACACATACACACACACACACACACACACACACACACACACACACACACATACACATACACACACACACACACACACGCACACGCACACACGCACACACACACACACACACATACACATACACACACACGCACACACACACACGCACACACACACACACACACACACACACACACATACACCCACACACACACACACACACACACACGCACACACACACACACACATACACATACACACACACGCACGCACACACATATTCATTGCTCTCTCCGTCTCGTCAGGGTGAACGACAGCATCGTGTTCGTTAACGACGTGGATGTGCGTGAGGTCACTCACTCCATCGCCGTGGAGGCGCTGAAGGAGGCGGGGCCTGTGGTCAGGCTGTACGTCCTGCGGCGACGCCCACCGAGCGAACGCATCACTCAGATCAAACTGATGAAAGGACCTAAAGGTAGGAGAGGAGAGGAGGTGAGGAGGAGGAGGAGAGGAGGAGGAGGAGAGGAGATGAGGTGAGGAGGTGAGGAGGTGAGGAAGTGATGAGGAGAGGAGGAGGAGGAGGTGATGAGAGGAGGAGAGGAGATGAGGAGGTGAGGAGATGAGGAGAGGAGAGGAGGAGGTGAGGAGAGGAGGTCAGGAGAGGAGATGAAGGAGAGGAGGTGAGGAGGAGGAGGAGGTGAGGAGGAGGAGGTGAGGAGGAGTAGAGGAGGAGTTGAGGAGGAGTAGAGGAGGTGAGGAGGAGGAGGTGAGGAGGAGGAGGTGAGGAGGAGTAGAGGAGGAGGTGAGGAGGAGGAGGAGGTGAGGAGGAGGAGGTGAGGAGGAGGAGGTGAGGAGGAGTAGAGGAGGAGGTGAGGAGGAGGAGGTGAGGAGGAGGAGGAGGTGAGGAGTAGAGGAGGAGGTGAGGAGGAGGAGGTGAGGAGGAGTAGATGAGGAGGAGGTGAGGAGGAGGAGGTGAGGAGGAGGAGGTGAGGAGGAGTAGAGGAGGAGGTGAGGAGGAGGAGGTGAGGAGGAGGAGGAGGTGAGGAGTAGAGGAGGAGGTGAGGAGGAGGAGGTGAGGAAGAGGAGATGAGGAGGAGGTGAGGAGGAGGAGGTGAAGAGAGGAGGAGATGATGAGGAGGAGGTGAGGAGGAGGAGAGGAGGAGGAGGAGGTGAGGAGGAGTAGAGGAGGAGGTGAGGAGGAGTAGAGGAGGAGGTGAGGAGGAGTAGAGGAGGTGAGGAGGAGATGAGGAGTAGATGAGGAGGTGAGGAGGAGGTGAGGAGGAGGAGGTGAGGAGGAGGAGGTGAGGAGGAGTAGAGGAGGTGAGGAGGAGGAGGTGAGGAGGAGGAGGTGAGGAGCTGTTATGTAACGGTGTTGCTGTCTCTCTCTGCTGGACACTTTATTTTCTACAACAGTAACATTTTATACCTGAAACACAGAAGACGTTCTGTTTATCCAGGAAGTTAAATAAGAACCCGTCAACCTGCGCAGTTATTCTACAGACCTCAGAACCTGTATGAAGCACCGTAGAACCCTGTTAGCATTGTAGAACCCTGTTAGCACTGTAGAACCCTGTTAGCACCGTAGAACCCTGTTAGCATTGTAGAACCCTGTTAGCATTGTAGAACCCTGTTAGCACTGTATAACCCTGTTAGCACTGTAGAACCCTGTTAGCATTGTAGAACCCTGTTAGCATTGTAGAACCCTGTTAGCAGTGTAGAACCCTGTTAGCATTGTAGAACCCTGTTAGCACTGTAGAACCCTGTTAGCACTGAAGAACCCTGTTAGCATTGTAGAACCCTGTTAGCATTGTAGAACCCTGTTAGCAGTGTAGAACCCTGTTAGCATTGTAGAACCCTGTTAGCACTGTAGAACCCTGTTAGCACTGAAGAACCCTGTTAGCACTGTAGAACCCTGTTAGCATTGTAGAACCCTGTTAGCATTGTAGAACCCTGCTAGCATTGAAGAACCCTGTTAGCATTGTAGAACCCTGTTAGCATTGTAGAACCCTGCTAGCATTGAAGAACCCTGTTAGCATTGTAGAACCCTGTTAGGAAGGTTCTCTGTTGATTCTTTCTTCTGCTTTCAATAATCCAATCATTAATGTTCTCCAATGACTCCACAGACCTCAGAACCTTTATGGTGTTTTAAAGAACTGTGTTTGGACTTGATAATTCTACATATATAGAACCTTTATGCTGCTTTTAAGAACCTTTTAATATGTAGATGTAAAACCCTGTTAGAAATGTTCTCCAGTGTTTCTGATGTTTATTATGCTTTGATAAAACCTGTCAGAAAGGTTCTCTAATAGTTCTACATTTTTAGAACATGTATATGCTGTTAAGAGCCTTTTAGATAGATTCTGCAGTGCTTCTACAGACCTTAAAACCCATATCATGCAGTATAGAACCCCATCAGAAAGGTTCTCTAATAATTCTACATACCTAGAACCTTTCTGCTGCCTGTGAAAATAGTTTTACACATTTCTGCTGCTCTGCCGCCCTCTGGTGGACAGTTTACATACTTCATACATATAATATTTAGCACTAAATACTTTGTGTTTATTTTATCAAGAACAAATTTACCTGAAACATACGGAGGACCAGGAACACAACATATCTGAATAGAACCTATATATGTAATACATACTGCAGTACTTTGAAAGTAGTCTTCACACTACAGCACAGTACACTCCTGATAAACCTTAGAACCCATACAATGCAACGTAGAACCCTGTTAGAAAGGTTCTCTAATAATTCTACTTAGAACCTTTATGCTTCATGCTGCCTTTATCATTTTAAACACTGCAGAACGTTCATGATGCTTTTGAGAACTCGTTAAACTGTCAGTGATTCTACAGATCTTAGAACCCATATGAAGGATTTTAGAACCCTGCTAAAAAGGTTCTGTTGTTTCTCTTTTTATTATGCTTTAAAGAATCCTGTTGAAAATGTTTCCAGAACGTTTATGTGCCTCAAGGAACATATTTTAGTGTCATTTGTTGTTGTTGTGGTTCTTTGTAGAGACTCTACGGTCCTGAGAACCCTGAACTGGTTCTGTCTCCACTGGGTTCTGGATCATGTTATATATTATGTTAAAGTTTAAATGTACCTAAGTGTTCCTGTTGTAGCTGAAGTGATGTATAAAGCAGTGCCGGTTCTGTCGGTTCTGTCGGGTCAGGTCTGGGCTTCAGTATAGCGGGCGGCGTGGGGAACCAACATGTTCCTGGAGACAACAGCATCTACGTCACCAAGATCATCGAGGGAGGAGCGGCGCACCGCGACGGACGGCTACAGATCGGGGACAAAATACTGGCGGTACGTGACCTCACAGCCTGAACACTGACATGATGTTAGTCCACAGGTTCTCCTCTGACCTCTGACCTCTGACCCCTGCAGGTGAACCACATGTCTCTGGAGGACGTCCTGCATGAAGACGCTGTGTCCGCCCTGAAGAACACAGGGGAGGTGGTCTACCTGAAGGTGGCCACACCCACCTCGCAGTACATCCACCCTGCTGATCGATACAGCCCCCCCGACCTCACCAGCTGTACGTACACCTGTCTACCTGTCCACTGTAACACCTGTCCTCTGTAACACCTGTCCTCTCTGTAACACCTGTCCACCTGTCCACTGTAACACCTGTCCTCTCTAACACCTGTCCACCTGTCCTCTGTAACACCTGTCCTCTGTAACACCTGTCCTCTCTAACACCTGTCCACCTGTCCACTGTAACACCTGTCCTCTGTAACACCTGTCCTCTGTAACACCTGTCCACCTGTCCACTGTAACACCTGTCCTCTGTAACACCTGTCCACCTGTCCACTGTAACACCTGTCCTCTGTAACACCTGTCCACCTGTCCACTGTAACACCTGTCCTCTGTAACACCTGTCCACCTGTCCACTGTAACACCTGTCCTCTCTAACACCTGTCCACCTGTCCTCTGTAACACCTGTCCTCTGTAACACCTGTCCTCTGTAACACCAGTCCACCTGTCCACTGTAACACCTGTCCTCTGTAACACCTGTCCTCTGTAACACCTGTCCACCTGTCCACTGTAACACCTGTCCTCTGTAACAGCAGTCCACCTGTCCACTGTAACACCTGTCCTCTGTAACACCAGTCCACCTGTCCACTGTAACACCTGTCCTCTGTAACACCAGTCCACCTGTCCACTGTAACACCTGTCCTCTCTGTAACACCAGTCCACCTGTCCACTGTAACACCTGTCCTCTCTGTAACACCTGTCCACCTGTCCTCTGTAACACCTGTCCACCTGTCCTCTGTAACACCTGTCCTCTCTGACACCTGTCCTCTCTGTAACACCAGTCCACCTGTCCACTGTAACACCTGTCCTCTGTAACACCAGTCCACCTGTCCACTGTAACACCTGTCCTCTGTAACACCAGTCCACCTGTCCTCTGTAACACCTGTCCTCTCTGACACCTGTCCTCTCTGTAACACCAGTCCACCTGTCCACTGTAACACCTGTCCTCTGTAACACCAGTCCACCTGTCCACTGTAACACCTGTCCTCTGTAACACCAGTCCACCTGTCCACTGTAACACCTGTCCTCTGTAACACCTGTCCACCTGTCCACTGTAACACCTGTCCTCTGTAACACCTGTCCACCTGTCCACTGTAACACCTGTCCTCTGTAACACCTGTCCACCTGTCCTCTGTAACACCTGTCCTCTCTGACACCTGTCCTCTCTGTAACACCTGTCCACCTGTCCTCTCTGTAACACCTGTCCACCTGTCCACTATGACACCTCTCCGCCTGTCCACCTGTCCTCTGTAACACCGGTCCTCTGTAACACCTGTCCTCTCTGTAACACCTGTCCACCTGTCCTCTGTAACACCTGTCCTCTCTGTAACACCTGTCCTCTGTAACACCTGTCCTCTGTAACACCTGTCCTCTGTAACACCTGTCCTCTGTAACACCTGTCCTCTCTGTAACACCTGTCTTCTCTGTAACACCTGTCCTCTCTGTAACACCTGTCCTCTCTGTAACACCTGTCTTCTCTGTAACACCTGTCCTCTGTAACACCTGTCCACCTGTCCTCTGTAACACCTGTCCTCTGTAACACCTGTCCACCTGTCCTCTGTAACACCTGTCCTCTGTAACACCTGTCCTCTGTAACACCTGTCCTCTCTGTAACACCTGTCCTCTGTAACACCTGTCCTCTGTAACACCTGTCCTCTCTGTAACACCTGTCCTCTGTAACACCTGTCCTCTCTGTAACACCTGTCTTCTCTGTAACACCTGTCCTCTGTAACACCTGTCCTCTCTGTAACACCTGTCCTCTGTAACACCTGTCCTCTCTGTAACACCTGTCCTCTGTAACACCTGTCCTCTGTAACACCTGTCCTCTCTGTAACACCTGTCCTCTGTAACACCTGTCCTCTCTGTAACACCTGTCCTCTGTAACACCTGTCCTCTGTAACACCTGTCCTCTCTGTAACACCTGTCCTCTGTAACACCTGTCCTCTGTAACACCTGTCCTCTCTGTAACACCTGTCCTCTGTAACACCTGTCCTCTCTGTAACACCTGTCCTCTGTAACACCTGTCCTCTGTAACACCTGTCCTCTCTGTAACACCTGTCCTCTGTAACACCTGTCCTCTCTGTAACACCTGTCCTCTGTAACACCTGTCCTCTGTAACACCTGTCCTCTCTGTAACACCTGTCCTCTGTAACACCTGTCCTCTCTGTAACACCTGTCCACTGTAACACCTGTCCTCTATAACACCTGTCCTCTGTAACACCTGTCCTCTGTAACACCTGTCCTCTCTGTAACACCTGTCCTCTGTAACACCTGTCCTCTCTGTAACACCTGTCTTCTCTGTAACACCTGTCCTCTGTAACACCTGTCCTCTCTCTGTAACACCTGTCCTCTGTAACACCTGTCCTCTCTGTAACACCTGTCCTCTGTAACACCTGTCCTCTGTAACACCTGTCCTCTGTAACACCTGTCCTCTCTGTAACACCTGTCCTCTCTGTCCTGCAGCCTACATGGAGCCGGACTACATGTGTGATTACCCACAAGCCCTCCCTCCTCCGTCGCCTCGGCGATACTCCCCGATCCCCCGCGGCATGATGGGAGAGGACGAGTACTCCCGGGAGCCTCGGCGAGTGTGCGTCCAGCGCGGCTCCACCGGACTCGGCTTCAACATCGTGGGCGGCGAGGACGGCGAGGGGATCTTCATCTCCTTCATCCTTGCAGGAGGACCAGCGGACCTGAGCGGAGAGCTCCGGAAGGGCGACCAGATCCTCAGTGTGAGTACAGCGTGAGTGATGTCACGGTGACATCACGGCTGCTGCGGGGACTTTAACCAGCAGCTGAAACAGAAACCAGAGTGAAGCCTGCTGGTGAAACACAGGAAGAAAAGAACAGTCGTAATGTTTTGAGAGAAAACCTTTTGTTTTTACTTCGACTGATCACAGATCTGTGATGTGTGTGTGTGTGTGTGTGTGTGTGTGTGTGTGTGTGTGTGTGTGTGTGTGTGTGTGCAGGTGAACGGTGTGGATCTCAGGTACGCCACACACGAACAGGCAGCAGCAGCTCTGAAGAACGCCGGACAGACTGTTACCATAGTAGCACAGTACAGACCTGAGGGTGAGCACACACACACACACACACACACACACACACACACACACACACACACACACACTGAAGGTGTCGTGAGGTGAATACAAAATAAAGTTCAGTATTTCATAACAAAGAGTAGAAAACAGGAGGATTGTTGATTAAAGTCAGAGGTGGAAAGTAACTCAGTACATTTACTGCAGTACTGTACTGAGTTGTGAGGTACTTGTACTTTACTTGAGTATTTCCATGTGATGCTACTTTCTACATGTCAGAGGGAAATATTGTACTTTCTACTCCACTACATTTATTTGACAGCTTTAGTTACTTTTCAGATGAAGATTTGACACAATGGATAATATAACAAGCTTTTAAAATACAACACATTGTTAAAGATGAAACCAGTGGTTTCCAACCTTTTTGGCTTTTGACGTCTTACAAAAAGCAGTGTGTAGTCGGGGTCACATTTCACATGTCTATGAGTTGTTAACAGCTCCACCAAATAGTGATTTTTCCCTCTAAACTTCTCACATGCTTTCATTTCAATAAATGTTCAAATGATCCAATATTTCAGCAAAAATCAAAGATTAGAGAAAAAGTC